>NC_092313.1:37024248-37327279 GCF_036785885.1 Coffea arabica
AAACTTGAATATATGGTATGCAATTGTAAAGATAACATATTTGTTGGTAACTTTAAAAGTAAAAAACAGGAAAATATAACACGATTATAACCAATTTAAGCTTTGGAAAGCTAAATGTCAAATCCACCTAGCCAAGCAATCACATGTCGTAGCACGAAAGGGAAGAAGGAAGGATATGCGATTCCAAATATAAAAGACTAAACATAAAATAAAACAAAAGAAAGGCTTGACTTTCAAAGTATGAAAGTAATACAGGCTTTACAGGAATAATTCCTAGTCTAGGCCAGAATATTGAACCAAATCCATTACATCCATTTGAAAACAATATGCAAAAACCGTAATCAGGGAAAAATGACATTATTCAAAAAGAGTAAGTAGAAAAATGAAAATGAAATGATAAAGAAACACATATATACCAGGTAAGCAGCATTTGCCAAGACAATTACAAACACAGCCTCTGGCTTGGCTTTGGGTGGCGTCTTCGGTCCTAATGCCAGTAGCATTGTTGTTATCATTGCCATCTTCTTGGTAGTTGGAAACCACCATGGGAACCTTCTTTGTGGTCAGCATATTTTCTTGTTTTATTGCAGTATTTGACAATTAAGAGGGGAGGGCAAAAAAATGTTGGGTTGGGTTAATGAGGAAAATTAGAAAAGGTGGTAACCAGCGTCGCCGCCGCCACCAGCTAGAAAGAGGAGATCAGAGGGGCAACCGCCTTGCACTTGTCCCCCCCCCCAGCGTTGACTTCTTGTTATTCTCAATCCTACGCTGCTTTAGATGGCGAATTTCGGTCGGGGTTTGCTGGCGAAGAAGATTGTAGCCGAGGTGTTCGATAAAAGCCGTGACTGAAGTTTTGGTGTATAACCACTACTATTAACTGGTATTAACAACGCGTCGTCCTAAATACGATACGACCAGAAGTCGTTGTTGCCCGTTGTTGGTGAACGGTTAGATTTAGGAGGTTAGGGGGAAGAAAGAGAAGGAAAATCAGTTTCGTGATCGGTTTCGCCGGTTTCTCTCCGTAGCTACGTGCTGTGGATTTTGAAGGCTGCAAATTTAAGGCCCTATTTGGCACTTGAGTTTTTTGTCAAGTTTGTCTGCTACAAGTTTTTTAAAAATTTTAACTATAGTAATTTCAAAAAACTTCTCAAAGTTTTTAAACTATACACTTCAAAATATTCAAAAATTTGCACACTTCAAAAATTTTTTAAAAACCTTATACAGTAAGTTATAGTAAAATTTTAGACAAACACCTAAAAAATTCACTTGCCAAACAAGATAGATGATTTTGGTTGGTTGGTTGGTGGATTTATATGCAATCAACGACGGCTGACAATTACTCGTAAGGAGTGGGTAAATTATAATGGGAGGGCCCTTTTGGCTATGGATGGAGTTGAATCCTCTACGGATATGTAGAGCTGTTAATCGAGCCGAGTCGAGCCGAGTATTGGGTTGCCGAGCTCGACTCGAGTTTAATTCGAGCCGAGCTTGACTCGAGCTCGTTAGGAAAACGAGCTTTAAAATGTGTTCGAACTCGGCTCGTTAAATGTACATGTGGCTCGAGCTCGAGCTCGAGCTCGACTCGTTTATCACAAACGAGTCGAGCTTCACGAGCTCGAGCTCGAGCTCGTGCAAATTAACCTTAATAAAAACCTATAATTTTTAATTTTTATAATTTTGATTTCTAAAATGACAAATATGCCCTTCATTAACGAGCTCTAACGAGCTACTCGAGTATCAAACGAGCCGAGCTTACTCGGCTCGTTAACTAAACGAGCATGTTTCGAGCTCGAGCTCGACTCGTTAACCAAAATTAACGAGCCGAGCTCGAGCCTTAACGAGCCGAGCTCTAACGAGCTTTCGAGCTACTTGATTGACTTAACAGCTCTACGGATATGGAATGCAAAATGAATGTGGTAAATTTTCTTTGTGCCTTCCAATGAATATATAATTAATGTTCCGGAATGTGGTCAACCATTCTTTGTGCCTTTTTAAGATTTGTCTTGATATCACATAAGAATATATACCATTCTTACCGTTTCAAAAATTTCTCTTACCTCTCTGATCATGCTAATAAAATATGAGTCCCTTCTAGCCAATGTTTTCAAACTCGGACCGGACCGGCCGGTTCGACCGCGAACCGGACATGTGTCCGGTCCGGTCCATAGCTTATGTTGACTTGGATAAAAAACCGGTCAAACTCGTAAAAAACCATTCAAACCTTCAAAACCGGATCGGACCGTGAACCGCGGTTTTCCAATTTTTGAGTCAAAATTGACAAAATTTTCAATTTTGACCGGACCCTAATCTTCACTTCACTTCAGTCTTCCTCTTCGCCGCAGTTCGCACTTTGCTTCGCGGCTTCAGTCGTCCTGGGTTCCTCTCTGGCTCTCTCTGCAATTGCCGAAAATTGCCTTGCCTGCCGTTTCTATTTCCTTCTCCAAACTCCAATTTGATCCATAGCAATCAGCAAAAAGGAAGCACCGAGGTCCGAAGCTTGCAGTTTATATTGCAGTATCAGCAATATGCAGTATCAGCAGTATGACGATGAGGAGGACTGGGTGTTGTTTGGCTGCGGCTGAGAATCCAGTCGGTGGCCTTGACGATGTCGCCGCCGGCGGCCTTTAGAGCTTCAGGCTTCAGCAGCCAGAGAGTTGGGGAACCCCATGCTCACCAGTTGCTTCATCCTTACGTGCATCTTTTCTCCCTTCCTCTGGCGCCAACTCTCATCAAGGAATTGGAATTTGGCACTTTCCGGAAAGCTGAAATATCAATAGCCCACCCCACTTTTTAACTTTCCCATCTTGCTTCATCTTACGTTGGTCACATTCAAAAAAGTTGCCCTTCTTCTTCATGTTATTACACTAGTCACCCATAGTCACCATAAGGGTTAATTCTAATTAAACCCCCCACCCCCTCAAAAAATGTTTCTTTTTCACATGAATGTCTAATTGAATCAATTCACCTCTTGTGCTATTATAAAGTTTTCAATCAGGTACAATTGGTTGGATAGCCCAATTTCAGCTTGAGTTTGGCATGTGCATTACATATATACTAATACATTTATACTGAATTACCAATTACACTTTTACTAATTATACATTTATTCTATTTAGCCCAAGTAGGCACCGATGAGGGGGGAATGTTTGGGCAACGGGATGAGGCACTCCACTCCCCCGGTTGCCATTCCTAGTGGTGATGGAGATGGGGTTTTTTTTATTTTTTTTCTCAATACACCAAATTTTCCCTGTTGCAATTGCAGTAAATTCTAAAACAATTACAGTATTGTGGTTCAGTATTTATATCTTATTCTATGCATAGGTGTGTGTGTCTATATATATATATATATTTATTTATTTATTGAACCCCGGTTGAACCGGTCCGACCGGTTGAACCTCGACCCTTTCATCTCACCGGTTCGATTGACGGTCCGGGTTTGAAAACATTGCTTCTAGCCCTAGGTGAAGGATAGATGATACTACCTTGCTGGATGTCCCCTATTGATCAACTAAAAGTGTAAAAAAAAAAGGTAAATTTTAGAAAGCAAAAAGTCAAGATAATAAATACTCCATCCGTCTCATTGAAAGTGTCATATTTTTCTTTTTTAACTGTCCCAAAATATTTGTCATATTTGACATTTCTAACTATTTTATACTCTGAAATTTCCTTTATACCCTTCATTAATGATACATAAAGATAAATATGATGGGATTGTTTTCTACTTTTTACTTTGACCAACACATGATTAAGGGCAAAAGTGAAATAAAAGAAAAAATATTTTGATGGAGTGTACTATTTATAAAAAACACATATCCCCAAACATAATTAAATATATGGGATGGAGGAGTAATAAAATTGTCATTTTCCCCATTTTTTATCCTTGTAACAATAGAAGGTAGAAATTTTTTTTTTTTGATGAAATAGAGCTTCATTAATAGAGAGTAAAGTTATAGTACAAGAAGCAATCAGATTCCTTTTTTTTTTTTTGTAAGAAAGAGGTTACTACATTTCAAAGAATCACTACAACACCCAATGCAAAAGATCGAGTTTAAGATCTCGAATTTACAAAACGGGATAGATAGAATGCCCAACAATCATTCTCTACTAGTTTTGCAATGGCTGCAGGCTGGTCATTGAACACTTTGAAACTTTCTTCCTCTCTTTCTGCGCCCAATTTCAAAAAATCTGCACAGCAATTCGCTTCCTTGAAGATATGCTTCATGGTAGGTGTAAGGAAGCTCCTCATGATATTCCTGCAATCATTAATCATAGAAGAGTAGGTGTAAGAATAATTAGTGTATGTAGAGATCATATGAACAATCATAGAAGCGTCCATCTCAATACAAAGGTGTCGAATACTAAGAGATTTTGCCAGCAGAACCCCACCTCTTAACCCCCATAATTTCGCAATTGTATTTGAAGTCCACCCCAGATTTCTACTAAATCCATTAATCCATTCCCCCATGTAGACACCAAATTTTTGTCAAAATTTTAACGTTTTCTTGAATTTTTTCTATTTAGTAATTTATTTATTTTCTTACATTTTAATGTGCATTTTTCTTATTTTTGCAAGTTTGTTTAAAAAAAAACAACAAAAAAACAAAACAAAACAAAACAAAAAAAGAGAAAATCAAGAAATCAAATCATCCTAATCATTTTTTTCCACCAAATACACTTAACCCATTTCTACACTCAATTTTCTTCACCTTTCTTGTCATTTGGTAAAATCATGATTTTTGACACTCTTCACTCGGCTCCTTTCCTGGACTCAACAGAGAACTAGAGAAGCCACAAAAGAAAATTTTTCCCTCCCTCTCTCGGCTGACTCTGAACGGACAGAAGGAAGAAAAAAAAAGGGGGACACTCTCTCGGCCTTTTCTTTTGCTCTCAACAAAACCAAGACTCCAATTTTTTTTCCCCTCTCAATACATCTCTCGAACCTCCTCTCTCCCAATATTTCCACAAGACCCTTGCAGACAACAAAAGGGAGGCAGCGATTGATTGGGCTATTGGAGCTTGGCAATCTCATCAAAAACTTTGGCCAAGGGACCAAGGTCTTCATTGAGGTATTTCTTGTCCTTTTTTCCAGCGTTTCTTTTTTTATTTAACTAGATTAAATGTATGTGTGATTGCTCGTGTGTTGTTTTATTTTGCTGGTTTTGTTGTCATTGTATCGGTGAAATTTTGGAAAGGTCATAAACCAGATTTAGGAAAAGGAAATGTTTCTTGTGAATGCATGTTAATTGTTTGAAAAAATGCCAAAATGAAAAAATGAATTTTAGGGATTGTTTTGCCTTAATGTAGTCTTTTGTTGTTGTTTTCTTGTTAGCTAAGAATATAGTTGTAAATGTAGAGATTATAAGGAGTATTGTAATATTAATTTTATGATTTTTGGTGAACATTTGAGTGTTTAAAAAATATAAAAAAATTGGACTGTATTTTGGCATTTTGGCCACTTTATGGTCAATTTTTGTTAAAACTAAGCCCGGAAACGAAATCTACGCGAAAAATCGAGTGAGGGAGGGTATTTTGAGAAATTTTGACGACCGGAGAGATCGCCGGCGACCGCCATAGCCGCCAGCGAGAAGGGAGCTTCAGCTCCTCGGCAGAGACGGATGGGTAGAAGCACAAAGAAGAAGAAGAGAAAGAAAAGAAAAGAAAGAAGAAAGGAATTGGGTTGAGGTTTATTTTTCTGATGGGTTTTTTCTTTAATTCGGTTGGGCTAAGAGGTTGGAGCCCATGTAATTTTTTGATTGGGATTGAGTGATAAAAAGATGGGCTGGCCTGCTCGTTTCTCTTGGACTTTCGGCTGGGCTTAGATAGCGTTCAGCCCAAAGAAATAAAATGATGGCCCTATGGCCTTTTTCTTGCCCAAATCAGAAGCCGAAATTTGCACTTTTACCCTTGATCTTTGGAGTAGTTTCAATTCGGCCCAGAACATTTTAAATTTATTTCACTTAGGTCCTTAAATTAATTGTACTTTGGTCCCTGAACTTTATCTTTCATTTAATTTTGGCCCCCTAAACTTTGGAAAATTATATTTTTGACCTCAAAAGTCTTTCAATTTTTGCAATTCAGTCCCTAGTGAATTTTGACTACTTTTATTATGATTGTTTCTTTTCTTTAATAGCTAATTATGTTACTTTTGAGTATATTTAACTTGTACTTTTTAGATGTTCTTAAATTTCTGTACCTTTGACATGTTAAGGTGAATTTAGTACTTTTTATATATTATTATTATTGTTTTTCAATTAAATTGGTGCCATGATTCCTTTGTTCATTTTGAGTATAAATAGGGCAATTTGACTCCATTTAGTCACCACCTCAAAAGGGAGGTACTCCTATTATTATTATTTCAATGTCAATTACGTGCTCCTATGTGCTCCTACGTGTTCCTATATGTTTATATATTTTTATATGCTTTGTTTATTTGATTTGAATGTTCATTTAAATTTTCTTATGTTTGTTTAGTTAATTTTATAATTATTTGAGAGGCATTTAAATACCTCAAAAAATGTAATAGATAGGATAATTAGATTTGTTTTATTTTTATTTCCCCTTTTAGATTGTAGTTAGGCGCTCCCCGATGTAATAGGTAGGTTGTGTGTTTATGTGGCTTATGTGTTACGTGCCTTACTCGCTTTCCTTAGGATTTTTGCATCTAGATATTATGCTTATGTGTTACGTGCTACGTGTTCTTATGTGTTTATTTGTTTTAATTTATGCCTAGTTGTCTTATTATGTATTAAAAATGCATGACGTCACCACACTAGTCCAACGCTTGTTGTGGCTTCTCCTCCGTTTACTTGCTAGTCCAACGCTAGTAAGGATTTTTAGAAATGGGCTAGTCCAATACTAGACTGTTAGGTTATTCGTGCGCTAGATTCATTTTGTGTTATATTCATTACATTTTCATGCATATTTTTTAGGATCTTTTCTCATTTGCATGCTATTTCCTATTATATTATCCTCTACCCCTACCCTCTATATGTGTTAATCATGTCATTTAGAATTGCATCTCATTTTAACTAGTTCATTTGCTTGTCCAGATTAGGAAAATTATTTTTTAAACATGGGAAATTTGTGATTATAACTTTTTAGTTTAAATACCCCATTAATCCCTGTATAAAAATTATTATGTCACGAGTTTTTGCCTCCCGTATCCATTATGTTGCATTCCTTTTTCTTTGATCACTTATATTTATGTATATAATTTAATTTTTTTTATTTTTCTTTTAATTTCATCATTCGCATATTCGTGACCCCTTCAAGGAATTATTTTGGCCTTTGCAATTAATGTGATTGGTATCAATTAAACCCTTGAATGGACATTTTGTCCCTCTCGATATTTTTATTTGTATCCATGTAGAAAACATCCAAATGTAATAAATTTAAGGGTTAGATTAAAAAAATTTTGGCTAAACCACGCAACTAGCTTAGATTAGGTTGAAAGGGTGCCTTAGGTTTGAGATAATTGAACCTTTGCTTTCCCTTTTTTCAACCGTGACTCCCGAACTCATTTTCTCTATTTTCAAAGATCTGGAGTTGTCGAAAAGAGTTTTATTTTATTTTATTTAAAAACACGTTTTGGGTGACTTGGTACACTCAAACTCGATACCAAGTGGTGACTCCTAATTTTTCTTAAAAATCCTTTTAGACCCAAATTGTCGCATTTTTAAAGTCCCATTTTAGGCCCTTTTTCATTTTTCATTTATAAAATCAAATCTTTTATAAACATCTTACACTTTATTTTTCACCGCGAAAAATGGGGCGCGACACCCCACATGATTGCATATGATTCTTTCAACTCCTGCTGGTCTCGAGTTTCTAAGTGAAGCACCATCAGTGTTGAGCAGAAGCAATCAAATTTTCTCCTTAACTATTTCAATTCAAAAGCACATATATCAAGGTGACACAGATCACCCTTTTTCATCAGTGTTGTGCCGGCCAGTCAGGCACTACTGTACATTATGTTTTGGAAGAAAAATCAGGACCGTTAATAAATCCACACCTCATTCCCCAAATAAGTGTCAAACCTTGGAGACTTGCCTAAAACATAGAGGTTACACCAAATATTACTAGAAGTATATAGCAAACTCTAGAGACTTCCAAAATGTTATAGATTGTTCAAGATTTTTGTGGAATGCCATAGAAGTTTGTATATAAGAGTTGTGATTCGAACTCGATTCTCCAAACTCTCGTTCTCGAAGAAACAAATTGCATAGGCAGCGGAAAGATTTATCTCGAACAGGTTATGGATACAAAGATGAACAATCTCGACCCTTCTAACCCACGAAATTACGAACCTTGAATCTAATCGCGACCCACAACTCAACAAGATAGCTAATCAAAATGTGTAGGCAGACTGGCGCCATAATTCAACGTGGTCTTGAATTGATAAGTCAAAACTTAAACAAACGAGACATAACTCACTTTGTATCAAGGACCATTCCCAAGGAACAAGAAAGAGAAAACTCTCAAATTTTATTCATCATTTGATTTGACTATAAAAAATGTTGACACTTGAGACTTATTTATAGTCTTTTACAAAACTCAAAGATCTAAATCAATTTGGAAACAATTAACTATTTTCCTAAAACTCTAATTAGACTAGAATATGAAACTAACTAACTCAAATTCGCTTAACTATGGTCAACATGACCTTAGCCTTTATTGTATAAAACTAATGACTCAACATTAACTAATTAACCACCTGCTATTTGTTGGAAATAGCAAAACACACATGGCTGGAATATTTCAAGCAAATGACACATAATAGTTATAAGTCAAAATAATGACAAGCTATAGAAAACTACTCCAAACCAAGGAAGGGATCTGGATTTGTTGAGTTTCAATGGATCAAACGCTCTTTTACCTTGAATCATCTTTAGAATTTAACGCCATTGATCACATGTTCGTATCATTCCTCTCCTCTTTAAAGCGATTTGCGCTCAAATCGATAGATTGGAGAAAATGCAATAATTCAGACAACATTTTCATGCGAGCATATGACATCGCATGGTGCTTATGTAAGTGTAAGGAACTCGCAAGCAAAGTCCTCAACCAAGGGATCTATCAATGTATCTAAAACTGATTGTAGCGCCACTTTACTCTAAGATGGTCACGAACAATCTCTATAACCACTCGCATGAATTCTTTGTCACAGATTTTAAATTTGGCACCTACCAAAGAAAAATTAAATAGTAAATACTTGTAGGTGCGAAATCACTTGAAAACTTACCATTTGCATCTACTAAATAGGGATCTTCAAAGCGATGCTCAAGTAGATTTAAAAACTCCAAATCTGGTTATGTAAGGTAGTACAATCCATCACTAGTTGATATTTATGTGGCACATCTTGCATGGACGAAACTAAACAAGAATGGACCGCTTTGGAATCTACAAATGAAACAATGAAATTAGTGTCGAACGAACTAAAAAACAAACCAACTACTGCGAACTTGATTCTCCAAACTCTCATCTCGAAGAAACGAATTGCATAGGCAACAGAAGGATCTATCTCGAACAGATTATGGATACAAAGATGAAACAACCTCGACCCCTCTAACCCACGAAATTACGAATCTTGAATCTAATCGCGAACCACAACTCAACAAAATAGCTAACCAAGATGTGTTGGTAGACTGGCGTTACAATTCAACGTGGTCTTAAATTGATAAGTCAAAACTTGAACAAACGAGACATGACTCGCTTTGTATCAAGGAACATTCCCGAGGAACAAGAAAGAGAAAACTCTCAAATTTTATTCATCATCTGATTTGACTATAAAAAACTTTGGCACTTGAGACTTATTTATAGTCTTTACAAAACTCAAAGATCTAAATCAACTTAGAAACAATTAAATATTTTCCTAAAACTCTTATTAGACTAACATAGGAAACTAACTAACTCAAATTGACTTAATTATGATCAACATGACCTTACCCTTTATTGTATGAAACTAATGGCTCAGCATTTACTAATTAACCACCTATTATTTGTTGGAAATAGCGAAATGCACATGGTTGGAATGTTTTAAGCAAATGACACATAATAGTTATAAGTTAAAATAATGACAAATAATAGAAAACTACTCCAAACCAAGGAAGGGATCCAGATTTGTTGAGTTTTAATAGATCAACCGCTCTTTTATCTTGAATCATCTTTAGAATTTGACGCTATTGATCACATATTCGTATCATTCCCCTTCTCTTTAAAATGATTTGCCTTGAAATCGATAGATTGAAGAAAATGTAGCAATTCAGGCAACATCTTCATGCGAGCATACCACATCGCATGGCGCTTATATAAGTGTAAGGAACTCACGAGCAAAGTCTTCAACCAAGGGATGTACCAATATATCTGAAATTGATTGTAGCGCCACTTTACTTTAAGATGGTCACGAACAATCTCTATAACCACTCTCATGAATTCTTTGTCATGAATTTTAAATTCAGCACCTACCAAAGAAACTAAATAGTAAGTATTTATAGGTGTGAAATCACTTAAAAACTTACCATTTGCATCAACTAAATAGGGATCTTCATAGCGATGCTCAAGTAGACTTAAAAAACTCCAAATCTGGTTATGCAAGTTAGTACAATCTATCACTAGTTGATGTTTATGTGGCATATCTTGCATGGATGAAACTAAACAAGAATGGACCGCTTTGGAATCTACAAATGAAACAATGAAATTAGTGTCGAATGAACTAAAAAACAGACCAATTACTGCGAACTAGATTCTCCAAACTCTCGTTCTCGAAGAAACGAATTGCACAGGTAGCGGAAGGATCTATCTCAAACAGGTTATCGATACAAAGATGAAACAACCTCGACCCCTCTAACCCACGAAATTATGAACCTTGAATCTAATCGCGACCCACAACTCAACAAAATAGCTAACCAAGATGTGTTGGTAGATTGGCGCCACAATTCAACGTGGTCTTGAATTGATAAGTTAAAATTTGAACAAACGAGACATGACTCGCTTTGTATTAAGGAATATTCCCAAGGAACAAGAAAGAGAAAACTCTGAAATTTTATTCATCATCTTATTTGACTATAAAAAACGTTGGCACTTGAGACTTATTTATAGTCTTTACAAAACTCAAAGATCTAAATCAACTTAGAAACAATTAAATATTTTCCTAAAACTCTAATTAGACTAACATAGGAAACTAACTAACCCAAATTGACTTAATTATGATCAACATAACCTTACCCTTTATTGTATGAAACTAATGGCTCAGCCTTAACTAATTAACCACCTATTATTTGCTGGAAATAGTGAAATGCACATGGCTGAAATGTTTCAAGCAAATGACACATAATAGTTATAAGTTAAAATAATGACAAACAATAGAAAACTACTCCAAACCAAGGAAGGGATCCAGATTTGTTGAGTTTCAAAGCATTAACCGCCTTTTTATCTTGAATCATCTTTAGAATTTGATGCCATTAATCACATGCTTGTATCAAGTTGCTTTGTATAGAAAGTTGTAGAAATAGGACTTACTGTAGAATTCTCTAAAAATTTGTAAAGCTTTCTTAGCTTGCCCATAAATTGGCCAATCCCCCTCATTTGTAACCAATCTTGTGGAGGTGTTCACAAGTGCAATACAAGTTTTTCTTCGCTTCCAACATTTTCCTTCTTTGTTCTCTACTTTAGATTCCGCACATTTTCGTACACTTAGTGTTTATACTGAACAACCAAACCGTTCATAATTTAAATCTTGAACGATCGCTAGTACCACACGGCGTGTTGGCTTACAAAAAATTAAGCAGCCCGTTACAAAGGGAAGCAAACTCCTCTAGTATCCTCCTCCAAAACAAAAGAAATTCCTTCATCTTTTTTTATCTAGACCTGACCTTAATCCACTTAATATTTTCATGTATGGATATAGTTTTAATTTTGTTCATCCGAGCCTGGTTCGGACACGCTTAAACTAATCAAAAAAATGGGTAGAATACGAAATATTGAGTTTCGTCCCGGGTTCGATCCGAACTCATTTGAATAAGTAATTATTTTGATAATATATTTGAGTTTTTAATATTTGTTTGGATCCTTTAGAGACTGTAATTTGTAGGCATTATAATAATTATCTAAAATAATTTTTTATTTTTAATTGAAGTTTATGGTGTGCAATTAATGTTTGTTTAGAAATAAATTTTCTTCATTGCTTTGCCTTATTTTTTTAGGCTGTATATATCCTACCAATACCTCGACCTAACCCGACACAGATCCAGAAGAATAAGTTCAAGACTCGTTGGGTATTCGGGTTGAATCCAATACAAGTATATCTAAGCGGAGTTTAGATCCGAGTTCGAAATATTCAATTTTAATTCAGACCCGACTCGATTACAGTTCTATCTAATTTTGAAAAAAAAAATTAAAATAAAATTGGCTCTCTTCTTGGTCACCCCACGAATATAAATGCTTTCCTGGGTTCTTCCCCCAACCAGAAAAGATGCCTTCCTTCTCTCTCCACTCCACCCCCACTTCCAACCCGCAACCTCATCTCCACCTTCCTCCGCTGCATTGCTCCCTCCGCCCTACCCCTTTCCTCCCACTACTCCATTCCATTCCCCCCGCCACCACCCTTTCCCTTTCCCTTTCCTTTAAAATTCACTCCACCAACAATGTCCTTCCCACCACGAACTTTATCTCTCCCTTCTTCTTCCGTCCCATTTAAACTTTGGACACTACGATGTTTTGTCAGGATAAGGATGGAATCTGCTACTGTGCCACCAAATGTACTTGCTGTGATCACATCAGTGGCACTAGTATGTTATTTGGTATTTTTATGGGTTGAAGTGGAAAGAGATGTCCAATGGTGAACGAAGAGTGGCGTATACCAGTGTTCTTGACCCCTTTTTCTGTATATCACTTATTTTTTGTTTTTTAAAGATTTGTTTTGGATTTTTTTGGCTGATTTTTTGTTATTTTAATTCAGGGGTATTTGTCCTACCATACACCGAAGGATTTGTCGGAGGCGTTGCTTAATGTCGTGCGGCTAATCAATTCTAAAAAAATAGAACATTTGCAATCATCCCTGGTGGTCTTGTGTTCTTCAGGGCATTGTGGCTTTTAAAATAATTTGTATGCGAAAAATAAATATATTTATAAATGGTTGATTTGAAATTTGATTTATAACTTACCTTGATTTTAGGTTGTTCTTTTATTTTTTTGGTTTCCTTGTAGTTTATGATTTGTTGTGTTGGTGTTGATCGCGGATTTGATGCGATTAGAGTAGTAAATGATGCGGTGACATATGATTCTACTATTTTATTGTTAGTTTTGCTTTTAAAAGTATGCGAATTTCGTCCTCTATGTGCAACAAGTATTGCTTTCAATTGTATGCAATATTTTTCTAAGTATTGAATTAAAATATTAAATTGATGTTTTGCAACAAAGTGGAGGCGGAAAGAAGGTGGACAGTAACTAATGAAATGACGCTGAGAAAATTGTCACAATGACGTTAGTTTAATCCTTTCTTTTGCTTTTGCTTTGATTGATTTAAGCTGAAAAGAGGTTAAGCTATTGATACTTTATACCAATTACATGTTGTCAACTCTGCTTAACTATGGTCAACATGATCTTAACCTTTATTTTATAAAACTAATGACTCAACACTAACTAATTAACCACCTGCTATTTGCTGGAAATAGCGAAATGCACATTGCTTCAATATTTCAAACAAATGACACATAATAGTCATAAGTCAAAATATTGACAAGTTATGGAAAACTACTCCAAATCAAGGAAGGGATCCAGATTTGTTGAGTTTCAAAGGATCAACCGCTTTTTTATCTCGAATCATCTTTAGAATTTGACGCCATTGATCACATGCTCGTATCAAGTTGCCTTGTATAGAAAGTTGTAGAAAGAGGACTTACTGTAGAATTATCTGAAAACATGTATAGCTTTCTTAGCTTGCTCATGAATTGGCCAATCCCCCTCATTTGTAACCAATCTTGTGGAGGTGTTCACAAGTGCAATACAAGTTTTTCTTCACTTCCAACATTTTTCTTCTTTGTTCTCTGCTTTAGATTCCGCACATTTTCGTACACTTAGTGTTTATACTGAACAACCAAACCGTTCATAATTTAAATCTTGAACGATCGCTAGTACCACACTTTTTGTTATTTTAATTCAGGGGTATTTGTCCTACCATACACCGAAGGATTTGTCGGAGGCGTTGCTTAATGTCGTGCGGCTAATCAATTCTAAAAAAATAGAACATTTGCAATCATCCCTGGTGGTCTTGTGTTCTTCAGGGCATTGTGGCTTTTAAACTAATTTGTATGCGAAAAATAAATATATTTATAAATGGTTGATTTGGAATTTGATTTATAACTTACCTTGATTTTAGGTTGTTCTTTTATTTTTTTGGTTTCCTTGTAGTTTATGATTTGTTGTGTTGGTGTTGATCGCGGATTTGATGCGATTA
Organism: Coffea arabica; assembly: GCF_036785885.1. NCBI lineage: Eukaryota > Viridiplantae > Streptophyta > Magnoliopsida > Gentianales > Rubiaceae > Coffea > Coffea arabica. The sequence goes on from NC_092313.1 coordinate 37,038,701, forward strand.
GAGTAGTAAATGATGCGGTGACATATGATTCTACTATTTTATTGTTAGTTTTGCTTTTAAAAGTATGCGAATTTCGTCCTCTATGTGCAACAAGTATTGCTTTCAATTGTATGCAATATTTTTCTAAGTATTGAATTAAAATATTAAATTGATGTTTTGCAACAAAGTGGAGGCGGAAAGAAGGTGGACAGTAACTAATGAAATGACGCTGAGAAAATTGTCACAATGACGTTAGTTTAATCCTTTCTTTTGCTTTTGCTTTGATTGATTTAAGCTGAAAAGAGGTTAAGCTATTGATACTTTATACCAATTACATGTTGTCAACTCTGCTTAACTATGGTCAACATGATCTTAACCTTTATTTTATAAAACTAATGACTCAACACTAACTAATTAACCACCTGCTATTTGCTGGAAATAGCGAAATGCACATTGCTTCAATATTTCAAACAAATGACACATAATAGTCATAAGTCAAAATATTGACAAGTTATGGAAAACTACTCCAAATCAAGGAAGGGATCCAGATTTGTTGAGTTTCAAAGGATCAACCGCTTTTTTATCTCGAATCATCTTTAGAATTTGACGCCATTGATCACATGCTCGTATCAAGTTGCCTTGTATAGAAAGTTGTAGAAAGAGGACTTACTGTAGAATTATCTGAAAACATGTATAGCTTTCTTAGCTTGCTCATGAATTGGCCAATCCCCCTCATTTGTAACCAATCTTGTGGAGGTGTTCACAAGTGCAATACAAGTTTTTCTTCACTTCCAACATTTTTCTTCTTTGTTCTCTGCTTTAGATTCCGCACATTTTCGTACACTTAGTGTTTATACTGAACAACCAAACCGTTCATAATTTAAATCTTGAACGATCGCTAGTACCACACGGCGTGTTGGCTTACAAAAAATTAAGCAGCCCGTTACAAAGGGAAGCAAACTCCTCTAGTATCCTCCTCCAAAACAAAAGAAATTCCTTCATCTTTTTTTATCTAGACCTGACCTTAATCCACTTAATATTTTCATGTATGGATATAGTTTTAATTTTGTTTATCCGAGCCTGGTTCGGACACGCTTAAACTAATCAAAAAAATGGGTAGAATACGAAATATTGAGTTTCGTCCCGGGTTCGATCCGAACTCATTTGAATAAGTAATTATTTTGATAATATATTTGAGTTTTTAATATTTGTTTGGATCCTTTAGAGACTGTAATTTGTAGGCATTATAATAATTATCTAAAATAATTTTTTATTTTTAATTGAAGTTTATGGTGTGCAATTAATGTTTGTTTAGAAATAAATTTTCTTCATTGCTTTGCCTTATTTTTTTAGGCTGTATATATCCTACCAATACCTCGACCTAACCCGACACAGATCCAGAAGAATAAGTTCAAGACTCGTTGGGTATTCGGGTTGAATCCAATACAAGTATATCTAAGCGGAGTTTAGATCCGAGTTCGAAATATTCAATTTTAATTCAGACCCGACTCGATTACAGTTCTATCTAATTTTGAAAAAAAAAATTAAAATAAAATTGGCTCTCTTCTTGGTCACCCCACGAATATAAATGCTTTCCTGGGTTCTTCCCCCAACCAGAAAAGATGCCTTCCTTCTCTCTCCACTCCACCCCCACTTCCAACCCGCAACCTCATCTCCACCTTCCTCCGCTGCATTGCTCCCTCCGCCCTACCCCTTTCCTCCCACTACTCCATTCCATTCCCCCCGCCACCACCCTTTCCCTTTCCCTTTCCTTTAAAATTCACTCCACCAACAATGTCCTTCCCACCACGAACTTTATCTCTCCCTTCTTCTTCCGTCCCATTTAAACTTTGGACTCTACGATGTTTTGTCAGGATAAGGATGGAATCTGCTACTGTGCCACCAAATGTACTTGCTGTGATCACGTCAGTGGCACTAGTATGTTATTTGGTATTTTTATGGGTTGAAGTGGAAAGAGATGTCCAATGGTGAACGAATAGTGGCGTATACCAGTGTTCTTGACCCCTTTTTCTGTATATCACTTATTTTTTGTTTTTTAAAGATTTGTTTTGGATTTTTTTGGCTGATTTTTTGTTATTTTAATTCAGGGGTATTTGTCCTACCATACACCGAAGGATTTGTCGGAGGCGTTGCTTAATGTCGTGCGGCTAATCAATTCTAAAAAAATAGAACATTTGCAATCATCCCTGGTGGTCTTGTGTTCTTCAGGGCATTGTGGCTTTTAAACTAATTTGTATGCGAAAAATAAATATATTTATAAATGGTTGATTTGGAATTTGATTTATAACTTACCTTGATTTTAGGTTGTTCTTTTATTTTTTTGGTTTCCTTGTAGTTTATGATTTGTTGTGTTGGTGTTGATCGCGGATTTGATGCGATTAGAGTAGTAAATGATGCGGTGACATATGATTCTACTATTTTATTGTTAGTTTTGCTTTTAAAAGTATGCGAATTTCGTCCTCTATGTGCAACAAGTATTGCTTTCAATTGTATGCAATATTTTTCTAAGTATTGAATTAAAATATTAAATTGATGTTTTGCAACAAAGTGGAGGCGGAAAGAAGGTGGACAGTAACTAATGAAATGACGCTGAGAAAATTGTCACAATGACGTTAGTTTAATCCTTTCTTTTGCTTTTGCTTTGATTGATTTAAGCTGAAAAGAGGTTAAGCTATTGATACTTTATACCAATTACATGTTGTCAACTCTGCTTAACTATGGTCAACATGATCTTAACCTTTATTTTATAAAACTAATGACTCAACACTAACTAATTAACCACCTGCTATTTGCTGGAAATAGCGAAATGCACATTGCTTCAATATTTCAAACAAATGACACATAATAGTCATAAGTCAAAATATTGACAAGTTATGGAAAACTACTCCAAATCAAGGAAGGGATCCAGATTTGTTGAGTTTCAAAGGATCAACCGCTTTTTTATCTCGAATCATCTTTAGAATTTGACGCCATTGATCACATGCTCGTATCAAGTTGCCTTGTATAGAAAGTTGTAGAAAGAGGACTTACTGTAGAATTATCTGAAAACATGTATAGCTTTCTTAGCTTGCTCATGAATTGGCCAATCCCCCTCATTTGTAACCAATCTTGTGGAGGTGTTCACAAGTGCAATACAAGTTTTTCTTCACTTCCAACATTTTTCTTCTTTGTTCTCTGCTTTAGATTCCGCACATTTTCGTACACTTAGTGTTTATACTGAACAACCAAACCGTTCATAATTTAAATCTTGAACGATCGCTAGTACCACACGGCGTGTTGGCTTACAAAAAATTAAGCAGCCCGTTACAAAGGGAAGCAAACTCCTCTAGTATCCTCCTCCAAAACAAAAGAAATTCCTTCATCTTTTTTTATCTAGACCTGACCTTAATCCACTTAATATTTTCATGTATGGATATAGTTTTAATTTTGTTTATCCGAGCCTGGTTCGGACACGCTTAAACTAATCAAAAAAATGGGTAGAATACGAAATATTGAGTTTCGTCCCGGGTTCGATCCGAACTCATTTGAATAAGTAATTATTTTGATAATATATTTGAGTTTTTAATATTTGTTTGGATCCTTTAGAGACTGTAATTTGTAGGCATTATAATAATTATCTAAAATAATTTTTTATTTTTAATTGAAGTTTATGGTGTGCAATTAATGTTTGTTTAGAAATAAATTTTCTTCATTGCTTTGCCTTATTTTTTTAGGCTGTATATATCCTACCAATACCTCGACCTAACCCGACACAGATCCAGAAGAATAAGTTCAAGACTCGTTGGGTATTCGGGTTGAATCCAATACAAGTATATCTAAGCGGAGTTTAGATCCGAGTTCGAAATATTCAATTTTAATTCAGACCCGACTCGATTACAGTTCTATCTAATTTTGAAAAAAAAAATTAAAATAAAATTGGCTCTCTTCTTGGTCACCCCACGAATATAAATGCTTTCCTGGGTTCTTCCCCCAACCAGAAAAGATGCCTTCCTTCTCTCTCCACTCCACCCCCACTTCCAACCCGCAACCTCATCTCCACCTTCCTCCGCTGCATTGCTCCCTCCGCCCTACCCCTTTCCTCCCACTACTCCATTCCATTCCCCCCGCCACCACCCTTTCCCTTTCCCTTTCCTTTAAAATTCACTCCACCAACAATGTCCTTCCCACCACGAACTTTATCTCTCCCTTCTTCTTCCGTCCCATTTAAACTTTGGACTCTACGATGTTTTGTCAGGATAAGGATGGAATCTGCTACTGTGCCACCAAATGTACTTGCTGTGATCACGTCAGTGGCACTAGTATGTTATTTGGTATTTTTATGGGTTGAAGTGGAAAGAGATGTCCAATGGTGAACGAATAGTGGCGTATACCAGTGTTCTTGACCCCTTTTTCTGTATATCACTTATTTTTTGTTTTTTAAAGATTTGTTTTGGATTTTTTTGGCTGATTTTTTGTTATTTTAATTCAGGGGTATTTGTCCTACCATACACCGAAGGATTTGTCGGAGGCGTTGCTTAATGTCGTGCGGCTAATCAATTCTAAAAAAATAGAACATTTGCAATCATCCCTGGTGGTCTTGTGTTCTTCAGGGCATTGTGGCTTTTAAACTAATTTGTATGCGAAAAATAAATATATTTATAAATGGTTGATTTGGAATTTGATTTATAACTTACCTTGATTTTAGGTTGTTCTTTTATTTTTTTGGTTTCCTTGTAGTTTATGATTTGTTGTGTTGGTGTTGATCGCGGATTTGATGCGATTAGAGTAGTAAATGATGCGGTGACATATGATTCTACTATTTTATTGTTAGTTTTGCTTTTAAAAGTATGCGAATTTCGTCCTCTATGTGCAACAAGTATTGCTTTCAATTGTATGCAATATTTTTCTAAGTATTGAATTAAAATATTAAATTGATGTTTTGCAACAAAGTGGAGGCGGAAAGAAGGTGGACAGTAACTAATGAAATGACGCTGAGAAAATTGTCACAATGACGTTAGTTTAATCCTTTCTTTTGCTTTTGCTTTGATTGATTTAAGCTGAAAAGAGGTTAAGCTATTGATACTTTATACCAATTACATGTTGTCAACTCTGCTTAACTATGGTCAACATGATCTTAACCTTTATTTTATAAAACTAATGACTCAACACTAACTAATTAACCACCTGCTATTTGCTGGAAATAGCGAAATGCACATTGCTTCAATATTTCAAACAAATGACACATAATAGTCATAAGTCAAAATATTGACAAGTTATGGAAAACTACTCCAAATCAAGGAAGGGATCCAGATTTGTTGAGTTTCAAAGGATCAACCGCTTTTTTATCTCGAATCATCTTTAGAATTTGACGCCATTGATCACATGCTCGTATCAAGTTGCCTTGTATAGAAAGTTGTAGAAAGAGGACTTACTGTAGAATTATCTGAAAACATGTATAGCTTTCTTAGCTTGCTCATGAATTGGCCAATCCCCCTCATTTGTAACCAATCTTGTGGAGGTGTTCACAAGTGCAATACAAGTTTTTCTTCACTTCCAACATTTTTCTTCTTTGTTCTCTGCTTTAGATTCCGCACATTTTCGTACACTTAGTGTTTATACTGAACAACCAAACCGTTCATAATTTAAATCTTGAACGATCGCTAGTACCACACGGCGTGTTGGCTTACAAAAAATTAAGCAGCCCGTTACAAAGGGAAGCAAACTCCTCTAGTATCCTCCTCCAAAACAAAAGAAATTCCTTCATCTTTTTTTATCTAGACCTGACCTTAATCCACTTAATATTTTCATGTATGGATATAGTTTTAATTTTGTTTATCCGAGCCTGGTTCGGACACGCTTAAACTAATCAAAAAAATGGGTAGAATACGAAATATTGAGTTTCGTCCCGGGTTCGATCCGAACTCATTTGAATAAGTAATTATTTTGATAATATATTTGAGTTTTTAATATTTGTTTGGATCCTTTAGAGACTGTAATTTGTAGGCATTATAATAATTATCTAAAATAATTTTTTATTTTTAATTGAAGTTTATGGTGTGCAATTAATGTTTGTTTAGAAATAAATTTTCTTCATTGCTTTGCCTTATTTTTTTAGGCTGTATATATCCTACCAATACCTCGACCTAACCCGACACAGATCCAGAAGAATAAGTTCAAGACTCGTTGGGTATTCGGGTTGAATCCAATACAAGTATATCTAAGCGGAGTTTAGATCCGAGTTCGAAATATTCAATTTTAATTCAGACCCGACTCGATTACAGTTCTATCTAATTTTGAAAAAAAAAATTAAAATAAAATTGGCTCTCTTCTTGGTCACCCCACGAATATAAATGCTTTCCTGGGTTCTTCCCCCAACCAGAAAAGATGCCTTCCTTCTCTCTCCACTCCACCCCCACTTCCAACCCGCAACCTCATCTCCACCTTCCTCCGCTGCATTGCTCCCTCCGCCCTACCCCTTTCCTCCCACTACTCCATTCCATTCCCCCCGCCACCACCCTTTCCCTTTCCCTTTCCTTTAAAATTCACTCCACCAACAATGTCCTTCCCACCACGAACTTTATCTCTCCCTTCTTCTTCCGTCCCATTTAAACTTTGGACTCTACGATGTTTTGTCAGGATAAGGATGGAATCTGCTACTGTGCCACCAAATGTACTTGCTGTGATCACGTCAGTGGCACTAGTATGTTATTTGGTATTTTTATGGGTTGAAGTGGAAAGAGATGTCCAATGGTGAACGAATAGTGGCGTATACCAGTGTTCTTGACCCCTTTTTCTGTATATCACTTATTTTTTGTTTTTTAAAGATTTGTTTTGGATTTTTTTGGCTGATTTTTTGTTATTTTAATTCAGGGGTATTTGTCCTACCATACACCGAAGGATTTGTCGGAGGCGTTGCTTAATGTCGTGCGGCTAATCAATTCTAAAAAAATAGAACATTTGCAATCATCCCTGGTGGTCTTGTGTTCTTCAGGGCATTGTGGCTTTTAAACTAATTTGTATGCGAAAAATAAATATATTTATAAATGGTTGATTTGGAATTTGATTTATAACTTACCTTGATTTTAGGTTGTTCTTTTATTTTTTTGGTTTCCTTGTAGTTTATGATTTGTTGTGTTGGTGTTGATCGCGGATTTGATGCGATTAGAGTAGTAAATGATGCGGTGACATATGATTCTACTATTTTATTGTTAGTTTTGCTTTTAAAAGTATGCGAATTTCGTCCTCTATGTGCAACAAGTATTGCTTTCAATTGTATGCAATATTTTTCTAAGTATTGAATTAAAATATTAAATTGATGTTTTGCAACAAAGTGGAGGCGGAAAGAAGGTGGACAGTAACTAATGAAATGACGCTGAGAAAATTGTCACAATGACGTTAGTTTAATCCTTTCTTTTGCTTTTGCTTTGATTGATTTAAGCTGAAAAGAGGTTAAGCTATTGATACTTTATACCAATTACATGTTGTCAACTCTGCTTAACTATGGTCAACATGATCTTAACCTTTATTTTATAAAACTAATGACTCAACACTAACTAATTAACCACCTGCTATTTGCTGGAAATAGCGAAATGCACATTGCTTCAATATTTCAAACAAATGACACATAATAGTCATAAGTCAAAATATTGACAAGTTATGGAAAACTACTCCAAATCAAGGAAGGGATCCAGATTTGTTGAGTTTCAAAGGATCAACCGCTTTTTTATCTCGAATCATCTTTAGAATTTGACGCCATTGATCACATGCTCGTATCAAGTTGCCTTGTATAGAAAGTTGTAGAAAGAGGACTTACTGTAGAATTATCTGAAAACATGTATAGCTTTCTTAGCTTGCTCATGAATTGGCCAATCCCCCTCATTTGTAACCAATCTTGTGGAGGTGTTCACAAGTGCAATACAAGTTTTTCTTCACTTCCAACATTTTTCTTCTTTGTTCTCTGCTTTAGATTCCGCACATTTTCGTACACTTAGTGTTTATACTGAACAACCAAACCGTTCATAATTTAAATCTTGAACGATCGCTAGTACCACACGGCGTGTTGGCTTACAAAAAATTAAGCAGCCCGTTACAAAGGGAAGCAAACTCCTCTAGTATCCTCCTCCAAAACAAAAGAAATTCCTTCATCTTTTTTTATCTAGACCTGACCTTAATCCACTTAATATTTTCATGTATGGATATAGTTTTAATTTTGTTTATCCGAGCCTGGTTCGGACACGCTTAAACTAATCAAAAAAATGGGTAGAATACGAAATATTGAGTTTCGTCCCGGGTTCGATCCGAACTCATTTGAATAAGTAATTATTTTGATAATATATTTGAGTTTTTAATATTTGTTTGGATCCTTTAGAGACTGTAATTTGTAGGCATTATAATAATTATCTAAAATAATTTTTGATTTTTAATTGAAGTTTATGGTGTGCAATTAATGTTTGTTTAGAAATAAATTTTCTTCATTGCTTTGCCTTATTTTTTTAGGCTGTATATATCCTACCAATACCTCGACCTAACCCGACACAGATCCAGAAGAATAAGTTCAAGACTCGTTGGGTATTCGGGTTGAATCCAATACAAGTATATCTAAGCGGAGTTTAGATCCGAGTTCGAAATATTCAATTTTAATTCAGACCCGACTCGATTACAGTTCTATCTAATTTTGAAAAAAAAAATTAAAATAAAATTGGCTCTCTTCTTGGTCACCCCACGAATATAAATGCTTTCCTGGGTTCTTCCCCCAACCAGAAAAGATGCCTTCCTTCTCTCTCCACTCCACCCCCACTTCCAACCCGCAACCTCATCTCCACCTTCCTCCGCTGCATTGCTCCCTCCGCCCTACCCCTTTCCTCCCACTACTCCATTCCATTCCCCCCGCCACCACCCTTTCCCTTTCCCTTTCCTTTAAAATTCACTCCACCAACAATGTCCTTCCCACCACGAACTTTATCTCTCCCTTCTTCTTCCGTCCCATTTAAACTTTGGACTCTACGATGTTTTGTCAGGATAAGGATGGAATCTGCTACTGTGCCACCAAATGTACTTGCTGTGATCACGTCAGTGGCACTAGTATGTTATTTGGTATTTTTATGGGTTGAAGTGGAAAGAGATGTCCAATGGTGAACGAATAGTGGCGTATACCAGTGTTCTTGACCCCTTTTTCTGTATATCACTTATTTTTTGTTTTTTAAAGATTTGTTTTGGATTTTTTTGGCTGATTTTTTGTTATTTTAATTCAGGGGTATTTGTCCTACCATACACCGAAGGATTTGTCGGAGGCGTTGCTTAATGTCGTGCGGCTAATCAATTCTAAAAAAATAGAACATTTGCAATCATCCCTGGTGGTCTTGTGTTCTTCAGGGCATTGTGGCTTTTAAACTAATTTGTATGCGAAAAATAAATATATTTATAAATGGTTGATTTGGAATTTGATTTATAACTTACCTTGATTTTAGGTTGTTCTTTTATTTTTTTGGTTTCCTTGTAGTTTATGATTTGTTGTGTTGGTGTTGATCGCGGATTTGATGCGATTAGAGTAGTAAATGATGCGGTGACATATGATTCTACTATTTTATTGTTAGTTTTGCTTTTAAAAGTATGCGAATTTCGTCCTCTATGTGCAACAAGTATTGCTTTCAATTGTATGCAATATTTTTCTAAGTATTGAATTAAAATATTAAATTGATGTTTTGCAACAAAGTGGAGGCGGAAAGAAGGTGGACAGTAACTAATGAAATGACGCTGAGAAAATTGTCACAATGACGTTAGTTTAATCCTTTCTTTTGCTTTTGCTTTGATTGATTTAAGCTGAAAAGAGGTTAAGCTATTGATACTTTATACCAATTACATGTTGTCAACTCTGCTTAACTATGGTCAACATGATCTTAACCTTTATTTTATAAAACTAATGACTCAACACTAACTAATTAACCACCTGCTATTTGCTGGAAATAGCGAAATGCACATTGCTTCAATATTTCAAACAAATGACACATAATAGTCATAAGTCAAAATATTGACAAGTTATGGAAAACTACTCCAAATCAAGGAAGGGATCCAGATTTGTTGAGTTTCAAAGGATCAACCGCTTTTTTATCTCGAATCATCTTTAGAATTTGACGCCATTGATCACATGCTCGTATCAAGTTGCCTTGTATAGAAAGTTGTAGAAAGAGGACTTACTGTAGAATTATCTGAAAACATGTATAGCTTTCTTAGCTTGCTCATGAATTGGCCAATCCCCCTCATTTGTAACCAATCTTGTGGAGGTGTTCACAAGTGCAATACAAGTTTTTCTTCACTTCCAACATTTTTCTTCTTTGTTCTCTGCTTTAGATTCCGCACATTTTCGTACACTTAGTGTTTATACTGAACAACCAAACCGTTCATAATTTAAATCTTGAACGATCGCTAGTACCACACGGCGTGTTGGCTTACAAAAAATTAAGCAGCCCGTTACAAAGGGAAGCAAACTCCTCTAGTATCCTCCTCCTAAACAAAAGAAATTCCTTCATCTTTTTTTATCTAGACCTGACCTTAATCCACTTAATATTTTCATGTATGGATATAGTTTTAATTTTGTTTATCCGAGCCTGGTTCGGACACGCTTAAACTAATCAAAAAAATGGGTAGAATACGAAATATTGAGTTTCGTCCCGGGTTCGATCCGAACTCATTTGAATAAGTAATTATTTTGATAATATATTTGAGTTTTTAATATTTGTTTGGATCCTTTAGAGACTGTAATTTGTAGGCATTATAATAATTATCTAAAATAATTTTTGATTTTTAATTGAAGTTTATGGTGTGCAATTAATGTTTGTTTAGAAATAAATTTTCTTCATTGCTTTGCCTTATTTTTTTAGGCTGTATATATCCTACCAATACCTCGACCTAACCCGACACAGATCCAGAAGAATAAGTTCAAGACTCGTTGGGTATTCGGGTTGAATCCAATACAAGTATATCTAAGCGGAGTTTAGATCCGAGTTCGAAATATTCAATTTTAATTCAGACCCGACTCGATTACAGTTCTATCTAATTTTGAAAAAAAAAATTAAAATAAAATTGGCTCTCTTCTTGGTCACCCCACGAATATAAATGCTTTCCTGGGTTCTTCCCCCTACCAGAAAAGATGCCTTCCTTCTCTCTCCACTCCACCCCCACTTCCAACCCGCAACCTCATCTCCACCTTCCTCCGCTGCATTGCTCCCTCCGCCCTACCCCTTTCCTCCCACTACTCCATTCCATTCCCCCCGCCACCACCCTTTCCCTTTCCCTTTCCTTTAAAATTCACTCCACCAACAATGTCCTTCCCACCACGAACTTTATCTCTCCCTTCTTCTTCCGTCCCATTTAAACTTTGGACTCTACGATGTTTTGTCAGGATAAGGATGGAATCTGCTACTGTGCCACCAAATGTACTTGCTGTGATCACGTCAGTGGCACTAGTATGTTATTTGGTATTTTTATGGGTTGAAGTGGAAAGAGATGTCCAATGGTGAACGAATAGTGGCGTATACCAGTGTTCTTGACCCCTTTTTCTGTATATCACTTATTTTTTGTTTTTTAAAGATTTGTTTTGGATTTTTTTGGCTGATTTTTTGTTATTTTAATTCAGGGGTATTTGTCCTACCATACACCGAAGGATTTGTCGGAGGCGTTGCTTAATGTCGTGCGGCTAATCAATTCTAAAAAAATAGAACATTTGCAATCATCCCTGGTGGTCTTGTGTTCTTCAGGGCATTGTGGCTTTTAAACTAATTTGTATGCGAAAAATAAATATATTTATAAATGGTTGATTTGGAATTTGATTTATAACTTACCTTGATTTTAGGTTGTTCTTTTATTTTTTTGGTTTCCTTGTAGTTTATGATTTGTTGTGTTGGTGTTGATCGCGGATTTGATGCGATTAGAGTAGTAAATGATGCGGTGACATATGATTCTACTATTTTATTGTTAGTTTTGCTTTTAAAAGTATGCGAATTTCGTCCTCTATGTGCAACAAGTATTGCTTTCAATTGTATGCAATATTTTTCTAAGTATTGAATTAAAATATTAAATTGATGTTTTGCAACAAAGTGGAGGCGGAAAGAAGGTGGACAGTAACTAATGAAATGACGCTGAGAAAATTGTCACAATGACGTTAGTTTAATCCTTTCTTTTGCTTTTGCTTTGATTGATTTAAGCTGAAAAGAGGTTAAGCTATTGATACTTTATACCAATTACATGTTGTCAACTCTGCTTAACTATGGTCAACATGATCTTAACCTTTATTTTATAAAACTAATGACTCAACACTAACTAATTAACCACCTGCTATTTGCTGGAAATAGCGAAATGCACATTGCTTCAATATTTCAAACAAATGACACATAATAGTCATAAGTCAAAATATTGACAAGTTATGGAAAACTACTCCAAATCAAGGAAGGGATCCAGATTTGTTGAGTTTCAAAGGATCAACCGCTTTTTTATCTCGAATCATCTTTAGAATTTGACGCCATTGATCACATGCTCGTATCAAGTTGCCTTGTATAGAAAGTTGTAGAAAGAGGACTTACTGTAGAATTATCTGAAAACATGTATAGCTTTCTTAGCTTGCTCATGAATTGGCCAATCCCCCTCATTTGTAACCAATCTTGTGGAGGTGTTCACAAGTGCAATACAAGTTTTTCTTCACTTCCAACATTTTTCTTCTTTGTTCTCTGCTTTAGATTCCGCACATTTTCGTACACTTAGTGTTTATACTGAACAACCAAACCGTTCATAATTTAAATCTTGAACGATCGCTAGTACCACACGGCGTGTTGGCTTACAAAAAATTAAGCAGCCCGTTACAAAGGGAAGCAAACTCCTCTAGTATCCTCCTCCTAAACAAAAGAAATTCCTTCATCTTTTTTTATCTAGACCTGACCTTAATCCACTTAATATTTTCATGTATGGATATAGTTTTAATTTTGTTTATCCGAGCCTGGTTCGGACACGCTTAAACTAATCAAAAAAATGGGTAGAATACGAAATATTGAGTTTCGTCCCGGGTTCGATCCGAACTCATTTGAATAAGTAATTATTTTGATAATATATTTGAGTTTTTAATATTTGTTTGGATCCTTTAGAGACTGTAATTTGTAGGCATTATAATAATTATCTAAAATAATTTTTGATTTTTAATTGAAGTTTATGGTGTGCAATTAATGTTTGTTTAGAAATAAATTTTCTTCATTGCTTTGCCTTATTTTTTTAGGCTGTATATATCCTACCAATACCTCGACCTAACCCGACACAGATCCAGAAGAATAAGTTCAAGACTCGTTGGGTATTCGGGTTGAATCCAATACAAGTATATCTAAGCGGAGTTTAGATCCGAGTTCGAAATATTCAATTTTAATTCAGACCCGACTCGATTACAGTTCTATCTAATTTTGAAAAAAAAAATTAAAATAAAATTGGCTCTCTTCTTGGTCACCCCACGAATATAAATGCTTTCCTGGGTTCTTCCCCCTACCAGAAAAGATGCCTTCCTTCTCTCTCCACTCCACCCCCACTTCCAACCCGCAACCTCATCTCCACCTTCCTCCGCTGCATTGCTCCCTCCGCCCTACCCCTTTCCTCCCACTACTCCATTCCATTCCCCCCGCCACCACCCTTTCCCTTTCCCTTTCCTTTAAAATTCACTCCACCAACAATGTCCTTCCCACCACGAACTTTATCTCTCCCTTCTTCTTCCGTCCCATTTAAACTTTGGACTCTACGATGTTTTGTCAGGATAAGGATGGAATCTGCTACTGTGCCACCAAATGTACTTGCTGTGATCACGTCAGTGGCACTAGTATGTTATTTGGTATTTTTATGGGTTGAAGTGGAAAGAGATGTCCAATGGTGAACGAATAGTGGCGTATACCAGTGTTCTTGACCCCTTTTTCTGTATATCACTTATTTTTTGTTTTTTAAAGATTTGTTTTGGATTTTTTTGGCTGATTTTTTGTTATTTTAATTCAGGGGTATTTGTCCTACCATACACCGAAGGATTTGTCGGAGGCGTTGCTTAATGTCGTGCGGCTAATCAATTCTAAAAAAATAGAACATTTGCAATCATCCCTGGTGGTCTTGTGTTCTTCAGGGCATTGTGGCTTTTAAACTAATTTGTATGCGAAAAATAAATATATTTATAAATGGTTGATTTGGAATTTGATTTATAACTTACCTTGATTTTAGGTTGTTCTTTTATTTTTTTGGTTTCCTTGTAGTTTATGATTTGTTGTGTTGGTGTTGATCGCGGATTTGATGCGATTAGAGTAGTAAATGATGCGGTGACATATGATTCTACTATTTTATTGTTAGTTTTGCTTTTAAAAGTATGCGAATTTCGTCCTCTATGTGCAACAAGTATTGCTTTCAATTGTATGCAATATTTTTCTAAGTATTGAATTAAAATATTAAATTGATGTTTTGCAACAAAGTGGAGGCGGAAAGAAGGTGGACAGTAACTAATGAAATGACGCTGAGAAAATTGTCACAATGACGTTAGTTTAATCCTTTCTTTTGCTTTTGCTTTGATTGATTTAAGCTGAAAAGAGGTTAAGCTATTGATACTTTATACCAATTACATGTTGTCAACTCTGCTTAACTATGGTCAACATGATCTTAACCTTTATTTTATAAAACTAATGACTCAACACTAACTAATTAACCACCTGCTATTTGCTGGAAATAGCGAAATGCACATTGCTTCAATATTTCAAACAAATGACACATAATAGTCATAAGTCAAAATATTGACAAGTTATGGAAAACTACTCCAAATCAAGGAAGGGATCCAGATTTGTTGAGTTTCAAAGGATCAACCGCTTTTTTATCTCGAATCATCTTTAGAATTTGACGCCATTGATCACATGCTCGTATCAAGTTGCCTTGTATAGAAAGTTGTAGAAAGAGGACTTACTGTAGAATTATCTGAAAACATGTATAGCTTTCTTAGCTTGCTCATGAATTGGCCAATCCCCCTCATTTGTAACCAATCTTGTGGAGGTGTTCACAAGTGCAATACAAGTTTTTCTTCACTTCCAACATTTTTCTTCTTTGTTCTCTGCTTTAGATTCCGCACATTTTCGTACACTTAGTGTTTACACTGAACAACCAAACCGTTCATAATTTAAATCTTGAACGATCGCTAGTACCACACGGCGTGTTGGCTTACAAAAAATTAAGCAGCCCGTTACAAAGGGAAGCAAACTCCTCTAGTATCCTCCTCCAAAACAAAAGAAATTCCTTCATCTTTTTTTATCTAGACCTGACCTTAATCCACTTAATATTTTCATGTATGGATATAGTTTTAATTTTGTTTATCCGAGCCTGGTTCGGACACGCTTAAACTAATCAAAAAAATGGGTAGAATACGAAATATTGAGTTTCGTCCCGGGTTCGATCCGAACTCATTTGAATAAGTAATTATTTTGATAATATATTTGAGTTTTTAATATTTGTTTGGATCCTTTAGAGACTGTAATTTGTAGGCATTATAATAATTATCTAAAATAATTTTTGATTTTTAATTGAAGTTTATGGTGTGCAATTAATGTTTGTTTAGAAATAAATTTTCTTCATTGCTTTGCCTTATTTTTTTAGGCTGTATATATCCTACCAATACCTCGACCTAACCCGACACAGATCCAGAAGAATAAGTTCAAGACTCGTTGGGTATTCGGGTTGAATCCAATACAAGTATATCTAAGCGGAGTTTAGATCCGAGTTCGAAATATTCAATTTTAATTCAGACCCGACTCGATTACAGTTCTATCTAATTTTGAAAAAAAAAATTAAAATAAAATTGGCTCTCTTCTTGGTCACCCCACGAATATAAATGCTTTCCTGGGTTCTTCCCCCTACCAGAAAAGATGCCTTCCTTCTCTCTCCACTCCACCCCCACTTCCAACCCGCAACCTCATCTCCACCTTCCTCCGCTGCATTGCTCCCTCCGCCCTACCCCTTTCCTCCCACTACTCCATTCCATTCCCCCCGCCACCACCCTTTCCCTTTCCCTTTCCTTTAAAATTCACTCCACCAACAATGTCCTTCCCACCACGAACTTTATCTCTCCCTTCTTCTTCCGTCCCATTTAAACTTTGGACTCTACGATGTTTTGTCAGGATAAGGATGGAATCTGCTACTGTGCCACCAAATGTACTTGCTGTGATCACGTCAGTGGCACTAGTATGTTATTTGGTATTTTTATGGGTTGAAGTGGAAAGAGATGTCCAATGGTGAACGAATAGTGGCGTATACCAGTGTTCTTGACCCCTTTTTCTGTATATCACTTATTTTTTGTTTTTTAAAGATTTGTTTTGGATTTTTTTGGCTGATTTTTTGTTATTTTAATTCAGGGGTATTTGTCCTACCATACACCGAAGGATTTGTCGGAGGCGTTGCTTAATGTCGTGCGGCTAATCAATTCTAAAAAAATAGAACATTTGCAATCATCCCTGGTGGTCTTGTGTTCTTCAGGGCATTGTGGCTTTTAAACTAATTTGTATGCGAAAAATAAATATATTTATAAATGGTTGATTTGGAATTTGATTTATAACTTACCTTGATTTTAGGTTGTTCTTTTATTTTTTTGGTTTCCTTGTAGTTTATGATTTGTTGTGTTGGTGTTGATCGCGGATTTGATGCGATTAGAGTAGTAAATGATGCGGTGACATATGATTCTACTATTTTATTGTTAGTTTTGCTTTTAAAAGTATGCGAATTTCGTCCTCTATGTGCAACAAGTATTGCTTTCAATTGTATGCAATATTTTTCTAAGTATTGAATTAAAATATTAAATTGATGTTTTGCAACAAAGTGGAGGCGGAAAGAAGGTGGACAGTAACTAATGAAATGACGCTGAGAAAATTGTCACAATGACGTTAGTTTAATCCTTTCTTTTGCTTTTGCTTTGATTGATTTAAGCTGAAAAGAGGTTAAGCTATTGATACTTTATACCAATTACATGTTGTCAACTCTGCTTAACTATGGTCAACATGATCTTAACCTTTATTTTATAAAACTAATGACTCAACACTAACTAATTAACCACCTGCTATTTGCTGGAAATAGCGAAATGCACATTGCTTCAATATTTCAAACAAATGACACATAATAGTCATAAGTCAAAATATTGACAAGTTATGGAAAACTACTCCAAATCAAGGAAGGGATCCAGATTTGTTGAGTTTCAAAGGATCAACCGCTTTTTTATCTCGAATCATCTTTAGAATTTGACGCCATTGATCACATGCTCGTATCAAGTTGCCTTGTATAGAAAGTTGTAGAAAGAGGACTTACTGTAGAATTATCTGAAAACATGTATAGCTTTCTTAGCTTGCTCATGAATTGGCCAATCCCCCTCATTTGTAACCAATCTTGTGGAGGTGTTCACAAGTGCAATACAAGTTTTTCTTCACTTCCAACATTTTTCTTCTTTGTTCTCTGCTTTAGATTCCGCACATTTTCGTACACTTAGTGTTTACACTGAACAACCAAACCGTTCATAATTTAAATCTTGAACGATCGCTAGTACCACACGGCGTGTTGGCTTACAAAAAATTAAGCAGCCCGTTACAAAGGGAAGCAAACTCCTCTAGTATCCTCCTCCAAAACAAAAGAAATTCCTTCATCTTTTTTTATCTAGACCTGACCTTAATCCACTTAATATTTTCATGTATGGATATAGTTTTAATTTTGTTTATCCGAGCCTGGTTCGGACACGCTTAAACTAATCAAAAAAATGGGTAGAATACGAAATATTGAGTTTCGTCCCGGGTTCGATCCGAACTCATTTGAATAAGTAATTATTTTGATAATATATTTGAGTTTTTAATATTTGTTTGGATCCTTTAGAGACTGTAATTTGTAGGCATTATAATAATTATCTAAAATAATTTTTGATTTTTAATTGAAGTTTATGGTGTGCAATTAATGTTTGTTTAGAAATAAATTTTCTTCATTGCTTTGCCTTATTTTTTTAGGCTGTATATATCCTACCAATACCTCGACCTAACCCGACACAGATCCAGAAGAATAAGTTCAAGACTCGTTGGGTATTCGGGTTGAATCCAATACAAGTATATCTAAGCGGAGTTTAGATCCGAGTTCGAAATATTCAATTTTAATTCAGACCCGACTCGATTACAGTTCTATCTAATTTTGAAAAAAAAAATTAAAATAAAATTGGCTCTCTTCTTGGTCACCCCACGAATATAAATGCTTTCCTGGGTTCTTCCCCCTACCAGAAAAGATGCCTTCCTTCTCTCTCCACTCCACCCCCACTTCCAACCCGCAACCTCATCTCCACCTTCCTCCGCTGCATTGCTCCCTCCGCCCTACCCCTTTCCTCCCACTACTCCATTCCATTCCCCCCGCCACCACCCTTTCCCTTTCCCTTTCCTTTAAAATTCACTCCACCAACAATGTCCTTCCCACCACGAACTTTATCTCTCCCTTCTTCTTCCGTCCCATTTAAACTTTGGACTCTACGATGTTTTGTCAGGATAAGGATGGAATCTGCTACTGTGCCACCAAATGTACTTGCTGTGATCACGTCAGTGGCACTAGTATGTTATTTGGTATTTTTATGGGTTGAAGTGGAAAGAGATGTCCAATGGTGAACGAATAGTGGCGTATACCAGTGTTCTTGACCCCTTTTTCTGTATATCACTTATTTTTTGTTTTTTAAAGATTTGTTTTGGATTTTTTTGGCTGATTTTTTGTTATTTTAATTCAGGGGTATTTGTCCTACCATACACCGAAGGATTTGTCGGAGGCGTTGCTTAATGTCGTGCGGCTAATCAATTCTAAAAAAATAGAACATTTGCAATCATCCCTGGTGGTCTTGTGTTCTTCAGGGCATTGTGGCTTTTAAACTAATTTGTATGCGAAAAATAAATATATTTATAAATGGTTGATTTGGAATTTGATTTATAACTTACCTTGATTTTAGGTTGTTCTTTTATTTTTTTGGTTTCCTTGTAGTTTATGATTTGTTGTGTTGGTGTTGATCGCGGATTTGATGCGATTAGAGTAGTAAATGATGCGGTGACATATGATTCTACTATTTTATTGTTAGTTTTGCTTTTAAAAGTATGCGAATTTCGTCCTCTATGTGCAACAAGTATTGCTTTCAATTGTATGCAATATTTTTCTAAGTATTGAATTAAAATATTAAATTGATGTTTTGCAACAAAGTGGAGGCGGAAAGAAGGTGGACAGTAACTAATGAAATGACGCTGAGAAAATTGTCACAATGACGTTAGTTTAATCCTTTCTTTTGCTTTTGCTTTGATTGATTTAAGCTGAAAAGAGGTTAAGCTATTGATACTTTATACCAATTACATGTTGTCAACTCTGCTTAACTATGGTCAACATGATCTTAACCTTTATTTTATAAAACTAATGACTCAACACTAACTAATTAACCACCTGCTATTTGCTGGAAATAGCGAAATGCACATTGCTTCAATATTTCAAACAAATGACACATAATAGTCATAAGTCAAAATATTGACAAGTTATGGAAAACTACTCCAAATCAAGGAAGGGATCCAGATTTGTTGAGTTTCAAAGGATCAACCGCTTTTTTATCTCGAATCATCTTTAGAATTTGACGCCATTGATCACATGCTCGTATCAAGTTGCCTTGTATAGAAAGTTGTAGAAAGAGGACTTACTGTAGAATTATCTGAAAACATGTATAGCTTTCTTAGCTTGCTCATGAATTGGCCAATCCCCCTCATTTGTAACCAATCTTGTGGAGGTGTTCACAAGTGCAATACAAGTTTTTCTTCACTTCCAACATTTTTCTTCTTTGTTCTCTGCTTTAGATTCCGCACATTTTCGTACACTTAGTGTTTACACTGAACAACCAAACCGTTCATAATTTAAATCTTGAACGATCGCTAGTACCACACGGCGTGTTGGCTTACAAAAAATTAAGCAGCCCGTTACAAAGGGAAGCAAACTCCTCTAGTATCCTCCTCCAAAACAAAAGAAATTCCTTCATCTTTTTTTATCTAGACCTGACCTTAATCCACTTAATATTTTCATGTATGGATATAGTTTTAATTTTGTTTATCCGAGCCTGGTTCGGACACGCTTAAACTAATCAAAAAAATGGGTAGAATACGAAATATTGAGTTTCGTCCCGGGTTCGATCCGAACTCATTTGAATAAGTAATTATTTTGATAATATATTTGAGTTTTTAATATTTGTTTGGATCCTTTAGAGACTGTAATTTGTAGGCATTATAATAATTATCTAAAATAATTTTTGATTTTTAATTGAAGTTTATGGTGTGCAATTAATGTTTGTTTAGAAATAAATTTTCTTCATTGCTTTGCCTTATTTTTTTAGGCTGTATATATCCTACCAATACCTCGACCTAACCCGACACAGATCCAGAAGAATAAGTTCAAGACTCGTTGGGTATTCGGGTTGAATCCAATACAAGTATATCTAAGCGGAGTTTAGATCCGAGTTCGAAATATTCAATTTTAATTCAGACCCGACTCGATTACAGTTCTATCTAATTTTGAAAAAAAAAATTAAAATAAAATTGGCTCTCTTCTTGGTCACCCCACGAATATAAATGCTTTCCTGGGTTCTTCCCCCAACCAGAAAAGATGCCTTCCTTCTCTCTCCACTCCACCCCCACTTCCAACCCGCAACCTCATCTCCACCTTCCTCCGCTGCATTGCTCCCTCCGCCCTACCCCTTTCCTCCCACTACTCCATTCCATTCCCCCCGCCACCACCCTTTCCCTTTCCCTTTCCTTTAAAATTCACTCCACCAACAATGTCCTTCCCACCACGAACTTTATCTCTCCCTTCTTCTTCCGTCCCATTTAAACTTTGGACTCTACGATGTTTTGTCAGGATAAGGATGGAATCTGCTACTGTGCCACCAAATGTACTTGCTGTGATCACGTCAGTGGCACTAGTATGTTATTTGGTATTTTTATGGGTTGAAGTGGAAAGAGATGTCCAATGGTGAACGAATAGTGGCGTATACCAGTGTTCTTGACCCCTTTTTCTGTATATCACTTATTTTTTGTTTTTTAAAGATTTGTTTTGGATTTTTTTGGCTGATTTTTTGTTATTTTAATTCAGGGGTATTTGTCCTACCATACACCGAAGGATTTGTCGGAGGCGTTGCTTAATGTCGTGCGGCTAATCAATTCTAAAAAAATAGAACATTTGCAATCATCCCTGGTGGTCTTGTGTTCTTCAGGGCATTGTGGCTTTTAAACTAATTTGTATGCGAAAAATAAATATATTTATAAATGGTTGATTTGGAATTTGATTTATAACTTACCTTGATTTTAGGTTGTTCTTTTATTTTTTTGGTTTCCTTGTAGTTTATGATTTGTTGTGTTGGTGTTGATCGCGGATTTGATGCGATTAGAGTAGTAAATGATGCGGTGACATATGATTCTACTATTTTATTGTTAGTTTTGCTTTTAAAAGTATGCGAATTTCGTCCTCTATGTGCAACAAGTATTGCTTTCAATTGTATGCAATATTTTTCTAAGTATTGAATTAAAATATTAAATTGATGTTTTGCAACAAAGTGGAGGCGGAAAGAAGGTGGACAGTAACTAATGAAATGACGCTGAGAAAATTGTCACAATGACGTTAGTTTAATCCTTTCTTTTGCTTTTGCTTTGATTGATTTAAGCTGAAAAGAGGTTAAGCTATTGATACTTTATACCAATTACATGTTGTCAACTCTGCTTAACTATGGTCAACATGATCTTAACCTTTATTTTATAAAACTAATGACTCAACACTAACTAATTAACCACCTGCTATTTGCTGGAAATAGCGAAATGCACATTGCTTCAATATTTCAAACAAATGACACATAATAGTCATAAGTCAAAATATTGACAAGTTATGGAAAACTACTCCAAATCAAGGAAGGGATCCAGATTTGTTGAGTTTCAAAGGATCAACCGCTTTTTTATCTCGAATCATCTTTAGAATTTGACGCCATTGATCACATGCTCGTATCAAGTTGCCTTGTATAGAAAGTTGTAGAAAGAGGACTTACTGTAGAATTATCTGAAAACATGTATAGCTTTCTTAGCTTGCTCATGAATTGGCCAATCCCCCTCATTTGTAACCAATCTTGTGGAGGTGTTCACAAGTGCAATACAAGTTTTTCTTCACTTCCAACATTTTTCTTCTTTGTTCTCTGCTTTAGATTCCGCACATTTTCGTACACTTAGTGTTTATACTGAACAACCAAACCGTTCATAATTTAAATCTTGAACGATCGCTAGTACCACACGGCGTGTTGGCTTACAAAAAATTAAGCAGCCCGTTACAAAGGGAAGCAAACTCCTCTAGTATCCTCCTCCAAAACAAAAGAAATTCCTTCATCTTTTTTTATCTAGACCTGACCTTAATCCACTTAATATTTTCATGTATGGATATAGTTTTAATTTTGTTTATCCGAGCCTGGTTCGGACACGCTTAAACTAATCAAAAAAATGGGTAGAATACGAAATATTGAGTTTCGTCCCGGGTTCGATCCGAACTCATTTGAATAAGTAATTATTTTGATAATATATTTGAGTTTTTAATATTTGTTTGGATCCTTTAGAGACTGTAATTTGTAGGCATTATAATAATTATCTAAAATAATTTTTGATTTTTAATTGAAGTTTATGGTGTGCAATTAATGTTTGTTTAGAAATAAATTTTCTTCATTGCTTTGCCTTATTTTTTTAGGCTGTATATATCCTACCAATACCTCGACCTAACCCGACACAGATCCAGAAGAATAAGTTCAAGACTCGTTGGGTATTCGGGTTGAATCCAATACAAGTATATCTAAGCGGAGTTTAGATCCGAGTTCGAAATATTCAATTTTAATTCAGACCCGACTCGATTACAGTTCTATCTAATTTTGAAAAAAAAAATTAAAATAAAATTGGTTCTCTTCTTGGTCACCCCACGAATATAAATGCTTTCCTTTGTTCTTCCCCCAACCAGAAAAGATGCCTTCCTTCTCTCTCCACTCCACCCCCACTTCCAACCCGCAACCTCATCTCCACCTTCCTCCGCTGCATTGCTCCCTCCGCCCTACCCCTTTCCTCCCACTAATCCATTCCATTCCCCCCGCCACCACCCTTTCCCTTTCCCTTTCCTTTAAAATTCACTCCACCAACAATGTCCTTCCCACCACGAACTTCATCTCTCCCTTCTTCTTCCGTCCCATTTAAACTTTGGACTCTACGATGTTTTGTCAGGATAAGGATGGAATCTGCTACTGTGCCACCAAATGTACTTGCTGTGATCACGTCAGTGGCACTAGTATGTTATTTGGTATTTTTATGGGTTGAAGTGGAAAGAGATGTCCAATGGTGAACGAATAGTGGCGTATACCAGTGTTCTTGACCCCTTTTTCGGTATATCACTTATTTTTTGTTTTTTAAAGATTTGTTTTGGATTTTTTTGGCTGATTTTTTGTTATTTTAATTCAGGGGTATTTGTCCTACCATACACCGAAGGATTTGTCGGAGGCGTTGCTTAATGTCGTGCGGCTAATCAATTCTAAAAAAATAGAACATTTGCAATCATCCCTGGTGGTCTTGTGTTCTTCAGGGCATTGTGGCTTTTAAACTAATTTGTATGCGAAAAATAAATATATTTATAAATGGTTGATTTGGAATTTGATTTATAACTTACCTTGATTTTAGGTTGTTCTTTTATTTTTTTGGTTTCCTTGTAGTTTATGATTTGTTGTGTTGGTGTTGATCGCGGATTTGATGCGATTAGAGTAGTAAATGATGCGGTGACATATGATTCTACTATTTTATTGTTAGTTTTGCTTTTAAAAGTATGCGAATTTCGTCCTCTATGTGCAACAAGTATTGCTTTCAATTGTATGCAATATTTTTCTAAGTATTGAATTAAAATATTAAATTGATGTTTTGCAACAAAGTGGAGGCGGAAAGAAGGTGGACAGTAACTAATGAAATGACGCTGAGAAAATTGTCACAATGACGTTAGTTTAATCCTTTCTTTTGCTTTTGCTTTGATTGATTTAAGCTGAAAAGAGGTTAAGCTATTGATACTTTATACCAATTACATGTTGTCAACTCTGCTTAACTATGGTCAACATGATCTTAACCTTTATTTTATAAAACTAATGACTCAACACTAACTAATTAACCACCTGCTATTTGCTGGAAATAGCGAAATGCACATTGCTTCAATATTTCAAACAAATGACACATAATAGTCATAAGTCAAAATATTGACAAGTTATGGAAAACTACTCCAAATCAAGGAAGGGATCCAGATTTGTTGAGTTTCAAAGGATCAACCGCTTTTTTATCTCGAATCATCTTTAGAATTTGACGCCATTGATCACATGCTCGTATCAAGTTGCCTTGTATAGAAAGTTGTAGAAAGAGGACTTACTGTAGAATTATCTGAAAACATGTATAGCTTTCTTAGCTTGCTCATGAATTGGCCAATCCCCCTCATTTGTAACCAATCTTGTGGAGGTGTTCACAAGTGCAATACAAGTTTTTCTTCACTTCCAACATTTTTCTTCTTTGTTCTCTGCTTTAGATTCCGCACATTTTCGTACACTTAGTGTTTATACTGAACAACCAAACCGTTCATAATTTAAATCTTGAACGATCGCTAGTACCACACGGCGTGTTGGCTTACAAAAAATTAAGCAGCCCGTTACAAAGGGAAGCAAACTCCTCTAGTATCCTCCTCCAAAACAAAAGAAATTCCTTCATCTTTTTTTATCTAGACCTGACCTTAATCCACTTAATATTTTCATGTATGGATATAGTTTTAATTTTGTTTATCCGAGCCTGGTTCGGACACGCTTAAACTAATCAAAAAAATGGGTAGAATACGAAATATTGAGTTTCGTCCCGGGTTCGATCCGAACTCATTTGAATAAGTAATTATTTTGATAATATATTTGAGTTTTTAATATTTGTTTGGATCCTTTAGAGACTGTAATTTGTAGGCATTATAATAATTATCTAAAATAATTTTTGATTTTTAATTGAAGTTTATGGTGTGCAATTAATGTTTGTTTAGAAATAAATTTTCTTCATTGCTTTGCCTTATTTTTTTAGGCTGTATATATCCTACCAATACCTCGACCTAACCCGACACAGATCCAGAAGAATAAGTTCAAGACTCGTTGGGTATTCGGGTTGAATCCAATACAAGTATATCTAAGCGGAGTTTAGATCCGAGTTCGAAATATTCAATTTTAATTCAGACCCGACTCGATTACAGTTCTATCTAATTTTGAAAAAAAAAATTAAAATAAAATTGGCTCTCTTCTTGGTCACCCCACGAATATAAATGCTTTCCTGGGTTCTTCCCCCAACCAGAAAAGATGCCTTCCTTCTCTCTCCACTCCACCCCCACTTCCAACCCGCAACCTCATCTCCACCTTCCTCCGCTGCATTGCTCCCTCCGCCCTACCCCTTTCCTCCCACTACTCCATTCCATTCCCCCCGCCACCACCCTTTCCCTTTCCCTTTCCTTTAAAATTCACTCCACCAACAATGTCCTTCCCACCACGAACTTCATCTCTCCCTTCTTCTTCCGTCCCATTTAAACTTTGGACTCTACGATGTTTTGTCAGGATAAGGATGGAATCTGCTACTGTGCCACCAAATGTACTTGCTGTGATCACGTCAGTGGCACTAGTATGTTATTTGGTATTTTTATGGGTTGAAGTGGAAAGAGATGTCCAATGGTGAACGAATAGTGGCGTATACCAGTGTTCTTGACCCCTTTTTCTGTATATCACTTATTTTTTGTTTTTTAAAGATTTGTTTTGGATTTTTTTGGCTGATTTTTTGTTATTTTAATTCAGGGGTATTTGTCCTACCATACACCGAAGGATTTGTCGGAGGCGTTGCTTAATGTCGTGCGGCTAATCAATTCTAAAAAAATAGAACATTTGCAATCATCCCTGGTGGTCTTGTGTTCTTCAGGGCATTGTGGCTTTTAAACTAATTTGTATGCGAAAAATAAATATATTTATAAATGGTTGATTTGGAATTTGATTTATAACTTACCTTGATTTTAGGTTGTTCTTTTATTTTTTTGGTTTCCTTGTAGTTTATGATTTGTTGTGTTGGTGTTGATCGCGGATTTGATGCGATTAGAGTAGTAAATGATGCGGTGACATATGATTCTACTATTTTATTGTTAGTTTTGCTTTTAAAAGTATGCGAATTTCGTCCTCTATGTGCAACAAGTATTGCTTTCAATTGTATGCAATATTTTTCTAAGTATTGAATTAAAATATTAAATTGATGTTTTGCAACAAAGTGGAGGCGGAAAGAAGGTGGACAGTAACTAATGAAATGACGCTGAGAAAATTGTCACAATGACGTTAGTTTAATCCTTTCTTTTGCTTTTGCTTTGATTGATTTAAGCTGAAAAGAGGTTAAGCTATTGATACTTTATACCAATTACATGTTGTCAACTCTGCTTAACTATGGTCAACATGATCTTAACCTTTATTTTATAAAACTAATGACTCAACACTAACTAATTAACCACCTGCTATTTGCTGGAAATAGCGAAATGCACATTGCTTCAATATTTCAAACAAATGACACATAATAGTCATAAGTCAAAATATTGACAAGTTATGGAAAACTACTCCAAATCAAGGAAGGGATCCAGATTTGTTGAGTTTCAAAGGATCAACCGCTTTTTTATCTCGAATCATCTTTAGAATTTGACGCCATTGATCACATGCTCGTATCAAGTTGCCTTGTATAGAAAGTTGTAGAAAGAGGACTTACTGTAGAATTATCTGAAAACATGTATAGCTTTCTTAGCTTGCTCATGAATTGGCCAATCCCCCTCATTTGTAACCAATCTTGTGGAGGTGTTCACAAGTGCAATACAAGTTTTTCTTCACTTCCAACATTTTTCTTCTTTGTTCTCTGCTTTAGATTCCGCACATTTTCGTACACTTAGTGTTTATACTGAACAACCAAACCGTTCATAATTTAAATCTTGAACGATCGCTAGTACCACACGGCGTGTTGGCTTACAAAAAATTAAGCAGCCCGTTACAAAGGGAAGCAAACTCCTCTAGTATCCTCCTCCAAAACAAAAGAAATTCCTTCATCTTTTTTTATCTAGACCTGACCTTAATCCACTTAATATTTTCATGTATGGATATAGTTTTAATTTTGTTTATCCGAGCCTGGTTCGGACACGCTTAAACTAATCAAAAAAATGGGTAGAATACGAAATATTGAGTTTCGTCCCGGGTTCGATCCGAACTCATTTGAATAAGTAATTATTTTGATAATATATTTGAGTTTTTAATATTTGTTTGGATCCTTTAGAGACTGTAATTTGTAGGCATTATAATAATTATCTAAAATAATTTTTGATTTTTAATTGAAGTTTATGGTGTGCAATTAATGTTTGTTTAGAAATAAATTTTCTTCATTGCTTTGCCTTATTTTTTTAGGCTGTATATATCCTACCAATACCTCGACCTAACCCGACACAGATCCAGAAGAATAAGTTCAAGACTCGTTGGGTATTCGGGTTGAATCCAATACAAGTATATCTAAGCGGAGTTTAGATCCGAGTTCGAAATATTCAATTTTAATTCAGACCCGACTCGATTACAGTTCTATCTAATTTTGAAAAAAAAAATTAAAATAAAATTGGCTCTCTTCTTGGTCACCCCACGAATATAAATGCTTTCCTGGGTTCTTCCCCCAACCAGAAAAGATGCCTTCCTTCTCTCTCCACTCCACCCCCACTTCCAACCCGCAACCTCATCTCCACCTTCCTCCGCTGCATTGCTCCCTCCGCCCTACCCCTTTCCTCCCACTACTCCATTCCATTCCCCCCGCCACCACCCTTTCCCTTTCCCTTTCCTTTAAAATTCACTCCACCAACAATGTCCTTCCCACCACGAACTTTATCTCTCCCTTCTTCTTCCGTCCCATTTAAACTTTGGACTCTACGATGTTTTGTCAGGATAAGGATGGAATCTGCTACTGTGCCACCAAATGTACTTGCTGTGATCACGTCAGTGGCACTAGTATGTTATTTGGTATTTTTATGGGTTGAAGTGGAAAGAGATGTCCAATGGTGAACGAATAGTGGCGTATACCAGTGTTCTTGACCCCTTTTTCTGTATATCACTTATTTTTTGTTTTTTAAAGATTTGTTTTGGATTTTTTTGGCTGATTTTTTGTTATTTTAATTCAGGGGTATTTGTCCTACCATACACCGAAGGATTTGTCGGAGGCGTTGCTTAATGTCGTGCGGCTAATCAATTCTAAAAAAATAGAACATTTGCAATCATCCCTGGTGGTCTTGTGTTCTTCAGGGCATTGTGGCTTTTAAACTAATTTGTATGCGAAAAATAAATATATTTATAAATGGTTGATTTGGAATTTGATTTATAACTTACCTTGATTTTAGGTTGTTCTTTTATTTTTTTGGTTTCCTTGTAGTTTATGATTTGTTGTGTTGGTGTTGATCGCGGATTTGATGCGATTAGAGTAGTAAATGATGCGGTGACATATGATTCTACTATTTTATTGTTAGTTTTGCTTTTAAAAGTATGCGAATTTCGTCCTCTATGTGCAACAAGTATTGCTTTCAATTGTATGCAATATTTTTCTAAGTATTGAATTAAAATATTAAATTGATGTTTTGCAACAAAGTGGAGGCGGAAAGAAGGTGGACAGTAACTAATGAAATGACGCTGAGAAAATTGTCACAATGACGTTAGTTTAATCCTTTCTTTTGCTTTTGCTTTGATTGATTTAAGCTGAAAAGAGGTTAAGCTATTGATACTTTATACCAATTACATGTTGTCAACTCTGCTTAACTATGGTCAACATGATCTTAACCTTTATTTTATAAAACTAATGACTCAACACTAACTAATTAACCACCTGCTATTTGCTGGAAATAGCGAAATGCACATTGCTTCAATATTTCAAACAAATGACACATAATAGTCATAAGTCAAAATATTGACAAGTTATGGAAAACTACTCCAAATCAAGGAAGGGATCCAGATTTGTTGAGTTTCAAAGGATCAACCGCTTTTTTATCTCGAATCATCTTTAGAATTTGACGCCATTGATCACATGCTCGTATCAAGTTGCCTTGTATAGAAAGTTGTAGAAAGAGGACTTACTGTAGAATTATCTGAAAACATGTATAGCTTTCTTAGCTTGCTCATGAATTGGCCAATCCCCCTCATTTGTAACCAATCTTGTGGAGGTGTTCACAAGTGCAATACAAGTTTTTCTTCACTTCCAACATTTTTCTTCTTTGTTCTCTGCTTTAGATTCCGCACATTTTCGTACACTTAGTGTTTATACTGAACAACCAAACCGTTCATAATTTAAATCTTGAACGATCGCTAGTACCACACGGCGTGTTGGCTTACAAAAAATTAAGCAGCCCGTTACAAAGGGAAGCAAACTCCTCTAGTATCCTCCTCCAAAACAAAAGAAATTCCTTCATCTTTTTTTATCTAGACCTGACCTTAATCCACTTAATATTTTCATGTATGGATATAGTTTTAATTTTGTTTATCCGAGCCTGGTTCGGACACGCTTAAACTAATCAAAAAAATGGGTAGAATACGAAATATTGAGTTTCGTCCCGGGTTCGATCCGAACTCATTTGAATAAGTAATTATTTTGATAATATATTTGAGTTTTTAATATTTGTTTGGATCCTTTAGAGACTGTAATTTGTAGGCATTATAATAATTATCTAAAATAATTTTTGATTTTTAATTGAAGTTTATGGTGTGCAATTAATGTTTGTTTAGAAATAAATTTTCTTCATTGCTTTGCCTTATTTTTTTAGGCTGTATATATCCTACCAATACCTCGACCTAACCCGACACAGATCCAGAAGAATAAGTTCAAGACTCGTTGGGTATTCGGGTTGAATCCAATACAAGTATATCTAAGCGGAGTTTAGATCCGAGTTCGAAATATTCAATTTTAATTCAGACCCGACTCGATTACAGTTCTATCTAATTTTGAAAAAAAAAATTAAAATAAAATTGGCTCTCTTCTTGGTCACCCCACGAATATAAATGCTTTCCTGGGTTCTTCCCCCTACCAGAAAAGATGCCTTCCTTCTCTCTCCACTCCACCCCCACTTCCAACCCGCAACCTCATCTCCACCTTCCTCCGCTGCATTGCTCCCTCCGCCCTACCCCTTTCCTCCCACTACTCCATTCCATTCCCCCCGCCACCACCCTTTCCCTTTCCCTTTCCTTTAAAATTCACTCCACCAACAATGTCCTTCCCACCACGAACTTTATCTCTCCCTTCTTCTTCCGTCCCATTTAAACTTTGGACTCTACGATGTTTTGTCAGGATAAGGATGGAATCTGCTACTGTGCCACCAAATGTACTTGCTGTGATCACGTCAGTGGCACTAGTATGTTATTTGGTATTTTTATGGGTTGAAGTGGAAAGAGATGTCCAATGGTGAACGAATAGTGGCGTATACCAGTGTTCTTGACCCCTTTTTCTGTATATCACTTATTTTTTGTTTTTTAAAGATTTGTTTTGGATTTTTTTGGCTGATTTTTTGTTATTTTAATTCAGGGGTATTTGTCCTACCATACACCGAAGGATTTGTCGGAGGCGTTGCTTAATGTCGTGCGGCTAATCAATTCTAAAAAAATAGAACATTTGCAATCATCCCTGGTGGTCTTGTGTTCTTCAGGGCATTGTGGCTTTTAAACTAATTTGTATGCGAAAAATAAATATATTTATAAATGGTTGATTTGGAATTTGATTTATAACTTACCTTGATTTTAGGTTGTTCTTTTATTTTTTTGGTTTCCTTGTAGTTTATGATTTGTTGTGTTGGTGTTGATCGCGGATTTGATGCGATTAGAGTAGTAAATGATGCGGTGACATATGATTCTACTATTTTATTGTTAGTTTTGCTTTTAAAAGTATGCGAATTTCGTCCTCTATGTGCAACAAGTATTGCTTTCAATTGTATGCAATATTTTTCTAAGTATTGAATTAAAATATTAAATTGATGTTTTGCAACAAAGTGGAGGCGGAAAGAAGGTGGACAGTAACTAATGAAATGACGCTGAGAAAATTGTCACAATGACGTTAGTTTAATCCTTTCTTTTGCTTTTGCTTTGATTGATTTAAGCTGAAAAGAGGTTAAGCTATTGATACTTTATACCAATTACATGTTGTCAACTCTGCTTAACTATGGTCAACATGATCTTAACCTTTATTTTATAAAACTAATGACTCAACACTAACTAATTAACCACCTGCTATTTGCTGGAAATAGCGAAATGCACATTGCTTCAATATTTCAAACAAATGACACATAATAGTCATAAGTCAAAATATTGACAAGTTATGGAAAACTACTCCAAATCAAGGAAGGGATCCAGATTTGTTGAGTTTCAAAGGATCAACCGCTTTTTTATCTCGAATCATCTTTAGAATTTGACGCCATTGATCACATGCTCGTATCAAGTTGCCTTGTATAGAAAGTTGTAGAAAGAGGACTTACTGTAGAATTATCTGAAAACATGTATAGCTTTCTTAGCTTGCTCATGAATTGGCCAATCCCCCTCATTTGTAACCAATCTTGTGGAGGTGTTCACAAGTGCAATACAAGTTTTTCTTCACTTCCAACATTTTTCTTCTTTGTTCTCTGCTTTAGATTCCGCACATTTTCGTACACTTAGTGTTTATACTGAACAACCAAACCGTTCATAATTTAAATCTTGAACGATCGCTAGTACCACACGGCGTGTTGGCTTACAAAAAATTAAGCAGCCCGTTACAAAGGGAAGCAAACTCCTCTAGTATCCTCCTCCTAAACAAAAGAAATTCCTTCATCTTTTTTTATCTAGACCTGACCTTAATCCACTTAATATTTTCATGTATGGATATAGTTTTAATTTTGTTTATCCGAGCCTGGTTCGGACACGCTTAAACTAATCAAAAAAATGGGTAGAATACGAAATATTGAGTTTCGTCCCGGGTTCGATCCGAACTCATTTGAATAAGTAATTATTTTGATAATATATTTGAGTTTTTAATATTTGTTTGGATCCTTTAGAGACTGTAATTTGTAGGCATTATAATAATTATCTAAAATAATTTTTGATTTTTAATTGAAGTTTATGGTGTGCAATTAATGTTTGTTTAGAAATAAATTTTCTTCATTGCTTTGCCTTATTTTTTTAGGCTGTATATATCCTACCAATACCTCGACCTAACCCGACACAGATCCAGAAGAATAAGTTCAAGACTCGTTGGGTATTCGGGTTGAATCCAATACAAGTATATCTAAGCGGAGTTTAGATCCGAGTTCGAAATATTCAATTTTAATTCAGACCCGACTCGATTACAGTTCTATCTAATTTTGAAAAAAAAAATTAAAATAAAATTGGCTCTCTTCTTGGTCACCCCACGAATATAAATGCTTTCCTGGGTTCTTCCCCCTACCAGAAAAGATGCCTTCCTTCTCTCTCCACTCCACCCCCACTTCCAACCCGCAACCTCATCTCCACCTTCCTCCGCTGCATTGCTCCCTCCGCCCTACCCCTTTCCTCCCACTACTCCATTCCATTCCCCCCGCCACCACCCTTTCCCTTTCCCTTTCCTTTAAAATTCACTCCACCAACAATGTCCTTCCCACCACGAACTTTATCTCTCCCTTCTTCTTCCGTCCCATTTAAACTTTGGACTCTACGATGTTTTGTCAGGATAAGGATGGAATCTGCTACTGTGCCACCAAATGTACTTGCTGTGATCACGTCAGTGGCACTAGTATGTTATTTGGTATTTTTATGGGTTGAAGTGGAAAGAGATGTCCAATGGTGAACGAATAGTGGCGTATACCAGTGTTCTTGACCCCTTTTTCTGTATATCACTTATTTTTTGTTTTTTAAAGATTTGTTTTGGATTTTTTTGGCTGATTTTTTGTTATTTTAATTCAGGGGTATTTGTCCTACCATACACCGAAGGATTTGTCGGAGGCGTTGCTTAATGTCGTGCGGCTAATCAATTCTAAAAAAATAGAACATTTGCAATCATCCCTGGTGGTCTTGTGTTCTTCAGGGCATTGTGGCTTTTAAACTAATTTGTATGCGAAAAATAAATATATTTATAAATGGTTGATTTGGAATTTGATTTATAACTTACCTTGATTTTAGGTTGTTCTTTTATTTTTTTGGTTTCCTTGTAGTTTATGATTTGTTGTGTTGGTGTTGATCGCGGATTTGATGCGATTAGAGTAGTAAATGATGCGGTGACATATGATTCTACTATTTTATTGTTAGTTTTGCTTTTAAAAGTATGCGAATTTCGTCCTCTATGTGCAACAAGTATTGCTTTCAATTGTATGCAATATTTTTCTAAGTATTGAATTAAAATATTAAATTGATGTTTTGCAACAAAGTGGAGGCGGAAAGAAGGTGGACAGTAACTAATGAAATGACGCTGAGAAAATTGTCACAATGACGTTAGTTTAATCCTTTCTTTTGCTTTTGCTTTGATTGATTTAAGCTGAAAAGAGGTTAAGCTATTGATACTTTATACCAATTACATGTTGTCAACTCTGCTTAACTATGGTCAACATGATCTTAACCTTTATTTTATAAAACTAATGACTCAACACTAACTAATTAACCACCTGCTATTTGCTGGAAATAGCGAAATGCACATTGCTTCAATATTTCAAACAAATGACACATAATAGTCATAAGTCAAAATATTGACAAGTTATGGAAAACTACTCCAAATCAAGGAAGGGATCCAGATTTGTTGAGTTTCAAAGGATCAACCGCTTTTTTATCTCGAATCATCTTTAGAATTTGACGCCATTGATCACATGCTCGTATCAAGTTGCCTTGTATAGAAAGTTGTAGAAAGAGGACTTACTGTAGAATTATCTGAAAACATGTATAGCTTTCTTAGCTTGCTCATGAATTGGCCAATCCCCCTCATTTGTAACCAATCTTGTGGAGGTGTTCACAAGTGCAATACAAGTTTTTCTTCACTTCCAACATTTTTCTTCTTTGTTCTCTGCTTTAGATTCCGCACATTTTCGTACACTTAGTGTTTACACTGAACAACCAAACCGTTCATAATTTAAATCTTGAACGATCGCTAGTACCACACGGCGTGTTGGCTTACAAAAAATTAAGCAGCCCGTTACAAAGGGAAGCAAACTCCTCTAGTATCCTCCTCCAAAACAAAAGAAATTCCTTCATCTTTTTTTATCTAGACCTGACCTTAATCCACTTAATATTTTCATGTATGGATATAGTTTTAATTTTGTTTATCCGAGCCTGGTTCGGACACGCTTAAACTAATCAAAAAAATGGGTAGAATACGAAATATTGAGTTTCGTCCCGGGTTCGATCCGAACTCATTTGAATAAGTAATTATTTTGATAATATATTTGAGTTTTTAATATTTGTTTGGATCCTTTAGAGACTGTAATTTGTAGGCATTATAATAATTATCTAAAATAATTTTTGATTTTTAATTGAAGTTTATGGTGTGCAATTAATGTTTGTTTAGAAATAAATTTTCTTCATTGCTTTGCCTTATTTTTTTAGGCTGTATATATCCTACCAATACCTCGACCTAACCCGACACAGATCCAGAAGAATAAGTTCAAGACTCGTTGGGTATTCGGGTTGAATCCAATACAAGTATATCTAAGCGGAGTTTAGATCCGAGTTCGAAATATTCAATTTTAATTCAGACCCGACTCGATTACAGTTCTATCTAATTTTGAAAAAAAAAATTAAAATAAAATTGGCTCTCTTCTTGGTCACCCCACGAATATAAATGCTTTCCTGGGTTCTTCCCCCTACCAGAAAAGATGCCTTCCTTCTCTCTCCACTCCACCCCCACTTCCAACCCGCAACCTCATCTCCACCTTCCTCCGCTGCATTGCTCCCTCCGCCCTACCCCTTTCCTCCCACTACTCCATTCCATTCCCCCCGCCACCACCCTTTCCCTTTCCCTTTCCTTTAAAATTCACTCCACCAACAATGTCCTTCCCACCACGAACTTTATCTCTCCCTTCTTCTTCCGTCCCATTTAAACTTTGGACTCTACGATGTTTTGTCAGGATAAGGATGGAATCTGCTACTGTGCCACCAAATGTACTTGCTGTGATCACGTCAGTGGCACTAGTATGTTATTTGGTATTTTTATGGGTTGAAGTGGAAAGAGATGTCCAATGGTGAACGAATAGTGGCGTATACCAGTGTTCTTGACCCCTTTTTCTGTATATCACTTATTTTTTGTTTTTTAAAGATTTGTTTTGGATTTTTTTGGCTGATTTTTTGTTATTTTAATTCAGGGGTATTTGTCCTACCATACACCGAAGGATTTGTCGGAGGCGTTGCTTAATGTCGTGCGGCTAATCAATTCTAAAAAAATAGAACATTTGCAATCATCCCTGGTGGTCTTGTGTTCTTCAGGGCATTGTGGCTTTTAAACTAATTTGTATGCGAAAAATAAATATATTTATAAATGGTTGATTTGGAATTTGATTTATAACTTACCTTGATTTTAGGTTGTTCTTTTATTTTTTTGGTTTCCTTGTAGTTTATGATTTGTTGTGTTGGTGTTGATCGCGGATTTGATGCGATTAGAGTAGTAAATGATGCGGTGACATATGATTCTACTATTTTATTGTTAGTTTTGCTTTTAAAAGTATGCGAATTTCGTCCTCTATGTGCAACAAGTATTGCTTTCAATTGTATGCAATATTTTTCTAAGTATTGAATTAAAATATTAAATTGATGTTTTGCAACAAAGTGGAGGCGGAAAGAAGGTGGACAGTAACTAATGAAATGACGCTGAGAAAATTGTCACAATGACGTTAGTTTAATCCTTTCTTTTGCTTTTGCTTTGATTGATTTAAGCTGAAAAGAGGTTAAGCTATTGATACTTTATACCAATTACATGTTGTCAACTCTGCTTAACTATGGTCAACATGATCTTAACCTTTATTTTATAAAACTAATGACTCAACACTAACTAATTAACCACCTGCTATTTGCTGGAAATAGCGAAATGCACATTGCTTCAATATTTCAAACAAATGACACATAATAGTCATAAGTCAAAATATTGACAAGTTATGGAAAACTACTCCAAATCAAGGAAGGGATCCAGATTTGTTGAGTTTCAAAGGATCAACCGCTTTTTTATCTCGAATCATCTTTAGAATTTGACGCCATTGATCACATGCTCGTATCAAGTTGCCTTGTATAGAAAGTTGTAGAAAGAGGACTTACTGTAGAATTATCTGAAAACATGTATAGCTTTCTTAGCTTGCTCATGAATTGGCCAATCCCCCTCATTTGTAACCAATCTTGTGGAGGTGTTCACAAGTGCAATACAAGTTTTTCTTCACTTCCAACATTTTTCTTCTTTGTTCTCTGCTTTAGATTCCGCACATTTTCGTACACTTAGTGTTTACACTGAACAACCAAACCGTTCATAATTTAAATCTTGAACGATCGCTAGTACCACACGGCGTGTTGGCTTACAAAAAATTAAGCAGCCCGTTACAAAGGGAAGCAAACTCCTCTAGTATCCTCCTCCAAAACAAAAGAAATTCCTTCATCTTTTTTTATCTAGACCTGACCTTAATCCACTTAATATTTTCATGTATGGATATAGTTTTAATTTTGTTTATCCGAGCCTGGTTCGGACACGCTTAAACTAATCAAAAAAATGGGTAGAATACGAAATATTGAGTTTCGTCCCGGGTTCGATCCGAACTCATTTGAATAAGTAATTATTTTGATAATATATTTGAGTTTTTAATATTTGTTTGGATCCTTTAGAGACTGTAATTTGTAGGCATTATAATAATTATCTAAAATAATTTTTGATTTTTAATTGAAGTTTATGGTGTGCAATTAATGTTTGTTTAGAAATAAATTTTCTTCATTGCTTTGCCTTATTTTTTTAGGCTGTATATATCCTACCAATACCTCGACCTAACCCGACACAGATCCAGAAGAATAAGTTCAAGACTCGTTGGGTATTCGGGTTGAATCCAATACAAGTATATCTAAGCGGAGTTTAGATCCGAGTTCGAAATATTCAATTTTAATTCAGACCCGACTCGATTACAGTTCTATCTAATTTTGAAAAAAAAAATTAAAATAAAATTGGCTCTCTTCTTGGTCACCCCACGAATATAAATGCTTTCCTGGGTTCTTCCCCCTACCAGAAAAGATGCCTTCCTTCTCTCTCCACTCCACCCCCACTTCCAACCCGCAACCTCATCTCCACCTTCCTCCGCTGCATTGCTCCCTCCGCCCTACCCCTTTCCTCCCACTACTCCATTCCATTCCCCCCGCCACCACCCTTTCCCTTTCCCTTTCCTTTAAAATTCACTCCACCAACAATGTCCTTCCCACCACGAACTTTATCTCTCCCTTCTTCTTCCGTCCCATTTAAACTTTGGACTCTACGATGTTTTGTCAGGATAAGGATGGAATCTGCTACTGTGCCACCAAATGTACTTGCTGTGATCACGTCAGTGGCACTAGTATGTTATTTGGTATTTTTATGGGTTGAAGTGGAAAGAGATGTCCAATGGTGAACGAATAGTGGCGTATACCAGTGTTCTTGACCCCTTTTTCGGTATATCACTTATTTTTTGTTTTTTAAAGATTTGTTTTGGATTTTTTTGGCTGATTTTTTGTTATTTTAATTCAGGGGTATTTGTCCTACCATACACCGAAGGATTTGTCGGAGGCGTTGCTTAATGTCGTGCGGCTAATCAATTCTAAAAAAATAGAACATTTGCAATCATCCCTGGTGGTCTTGTGTTCTTCAGGGCATTGTGGCTTTTAAACTAATTTGTATGCGAAAAATAAATATATTTATAAATGGTTGATTTGGAATTTGATTTATAACTTACCTTGATTTTAGGTTGTTCTTTTATTTTTTTGGTTTCCTTGTAGTTTATGATTTGTTGTGTTGGTGTTGATCGCGGATTTGATGCGATTAGAGTAGTAAATGATGCGGTGACATATGATTCTACTATTTTATTGTTAGTTTTGCTTTTAAAAGTATGCGAATTTCGTCCTCTATGTGCAACAAGTATTGCTTTCAATTGTATGCAATATTTTTCTAAGTATTGAATTAAAATATTAAATTGATGTTTTGCAACAAAGTGGAGGCGGAAAGAAGGTGGACAGTAACTAATGAAATGACGCTGAGAAAATTGTCACAATGACGTTAGTTTAATCCTTTCTTTTGCTTTTGCTTTGATTGATTTAAGCTGAAAAGAGGTTAAGCTATTGATACTTTATACCAATTACATGTTGTCAACTCTGCTTAACTATGGTCAACATGATCTTAACCTTTATTTTATAAAACTAATGACTCAACACTAACTAATTAACCACCTGCTATTTGCTGGAAATAGCGAAATGCACATTGCTTCAATATTTCAAACAAATGACACATAATAGTCATAAGTCAAAATATTGACAAGTTATGGAAAACTACTCCAAATCAAGGAAGGGATCCAGATTTGTTGAGTTTCAAAGGATCAACCGCTTTTTTATCTCGAATCATCTTTAGAATTTGACGCCATTGATCACATGCTCGTATCAAGTTGCCTTGTATAGAAAGTTGTAGAAAGAGGACTTACTGTAGAATTATCTGAAAACATGTATAGCTTTCTTAGCTTGCTCATGAATTGGCCAATCCCCCTCATTTGTAACCAATCTTGTGGAGGTGTTCACAAGTGCAATACAAGTTTTTCTTCACTTCCAACATTTTTCTTCTTTGTTCTCTGCTTTAGATTCCGCACATTTTCGTACACTTAGTGTTTACACTGAACAACCAAACCGTTCATAATTTAAATCTTGAACGATCGCTAGTACCACACGGCGTGTTGGCTTACAAAAAATTAAGCAGCCCGTTACAAAGGGAAGCAAACTCCTCTAGTATCCTCCTCCAAAACAAAAGAAATTCCTTCATCTTTTTTTATCTAGACCTGACCTTAATCCACTTAATATTTTCATGTATGGATATAGTTTTAATTTTGTTTATCCGAGCCTGGTTCGGACACGCTTAAACTAATCAAAAAAATGGGTAGAATACGAAATATTGAGTTTCGTCCCGGGTTCGATCCGAACTCATTTGAATAAGTAATTATTTTGATAATATATTTGAGTTTTTAATATTTGTTTGGATCCTTTAGAGACTGTAATTTGTAGGCATTATAATAATTATCTAAAATAATTTTTGATTTTTAATTGAAGTTTATGGTGTGCAATTAATGTTTGTTTAGAAATAAATTTTCTTCATTGCTTTGCCTTATTTTTTTAGGCTGTATATATCCTACCAATACCTCGACCTAACCCGACACAGATCCAGAAGAATAAGTTCAAGACTCGTTGGGTATTCGGGTTGAATCCAATACAAGTATATCTAAGCGGAGTTTAGATCCGAGTTCGAAATATTCAATTTTAATTCAGACCCGACTCGATTACAGTTCTATCTAATTTTGAAAAAAAAAATTAAAATAAAATTGGCTCTCTTCTTGGTCACCCCACGAATATAAATGCTTTCCTGGGTTCTTCCCCCAACCAGAAAAGATGCCTTCCTTCTCTCTCCACTCCACCCCCACTTCCAACCCGCAACCTCATCTCCACCTTCCTCCGCTGCATTGCTCCCTCCGCCCTACCCCTTTCCTCCCACTACTCCATTCCATTCCCCCCGCCACCACCCTTTCCCTTTCCCTTTCCTTTAAAATTCACTCCACCAACAATGTCCTTCCCACCACGAACTTTATCTCTCCCTTCTTCTTCCGTCCCATTTAAACTTTGGACTCTACGATGTTTTGTCAGGATAAGGATGGAATCTGCTACTGTGCCACCAAATGTACTTGCTGTGATCACGTCAGTGGCACTAGTATGTTATTTGGTATTTTTATGGGTTGAAGTGGAAAGAGATGTCCAATGGTGAACGAATAGTGGCGTATACCAGTGTTCTTGACCCCTTTTTCTGTATATCACTTATTTTTTGTTTTTTAAAGATTTGTTTTGGATTTTTTTGGCTGATTTTTTGTTATTTTAATTCAGGGGTATTTGTCCTACCATACACCGAAGGATTTGTCGGAGGCGTTGCTTAATGTCGTGCGGCTAATCAATTCTAAAAAAATAGAACATTTGCAATCATCCCTGGTGGTCTTGTGTTCTTCAGGGCATTGTGGCTTTTAAACTAATTTGTATGCGAAAAATAAATATATTTATAAATGGTTGATTTGGAATTTGATTTATAACTTACCTTGATTTTAGGTTGTTCTTTTATTTTTTTGGTTTCCTTGTAGTTTATGATTTGTTGTGTTGGTGTTGATCGCGGATTTGATGCGATTAGAGTAGTAAATGATGCGGTGACATATGATTCTACTATTTTATTGTTAGTTTTGCTTTTAAAAGTATGCGAATTTCGTCCTCTATGTGCAACAAGTATTGCTTTCAATTGTATGCAATATTTTTCTAAGTATTGAATTAAAATATTAAATTGATGTTTTGCAACAAAGTGGAGGCGGAAAGAAGGTGGACAGTAACTAATGAAATGACGCTGAGAAAATTGTCACAATGACGTTAGTTTAATCCTTTCTTTTGCTTTTGCTTTGATTGATTTAAGCTGAAAAGAGGTTAAGCTATTGATACTTTATACCAATTACATGTTGTCAACTCTGCTTAACTATGGTCAACATGATCTTAACCTTTATTTTATAAAACTAATGACTCAACACTAACTAATTAACCACCTGCT
Organism: Coffea arabica; assembly: GCF_036785885.1. Taxonomy (NCBI): domain Eukaryota; kingdom Viridiplantae; phylum Streptophyta; class Magnoliopsida; order Gentianales; family Rubiaceae; genus Coffea; species Coffea arabica. Next base: position 37,079,584 of record NC_092313.1, read on the forward strand.
ATTTGCTGGAAATAGCGAAATGCACATTGCTTCAATATTTCAAACAAATGACACATAATAGTCATAAGTCAAAATATTGACAAGTTATGGAAAACTACTCCAAATCAAGGAAGGGATCCAGATTTGTTGAGTTTCAAAGGATCAACCGCTTTTTTATCTCGAATCATCTTTAGAATTTGACGCCATTGATCACATGCTCGTATCAAGTTGCCTTGTATAGAAAGTTGTAGAAAGAGGACTTACTGTAGAATTATCTGAAAACATGTATAGCTTTCTTAGCTTGCTCATGAATTGGCCAATCCCCCTCATTTGTAACCAATCTTGTGGAGGTGTTCACAAGTGCAATACAAGTTTTTCTTCACTTCCAACATTTTTCTTCTTTGTTCTCTGCTTTAGATTCCGCACATTTTCGTACACTTAGTGTTTATACTGAACAACCAAACCGTTCATAATTTAAATCTTGAACGATCGCTAGTACCACACGGCGTGTTGGCTTACAAAAAATTAAGCAGCCCGTTACAAAGGGAAGCAAACTCCTCTAGTATCCTCCTCCAAAACAAAAGAAATTCCTTCATCTTTTTTTATCTAGACCTGACCTTAATCCACTTAATATTTTCATGTATGGATATAGTTTTAATTTTGTTTATCCGAGCCTGGTTCGGACACGCTTAAACTAATCAAAAAAATGGGTAGAATACGAAATATTGAGTTTCGTCCCGGGTTCGATCCGAACTCATTTGAATAAGTAATTATTTTGATAATATATTTGAGTTTTTAATATTTGTTTGGATCCTTTAGAGACTGTAATTTGTAGGCATTATAATAATTATCTAAAATAATTTTTGATTTTTAATTGAAGTTTATGGTGTGCAATTAATGTTTGTTTAGAAATAAATTTTCTTCATTGCTTTGCCTTATTTTTTTAGGCTGTATATATCCTACCAATACCTCGACCTAACCCGACACAGATCCAGAAGAATAAGTTCAAGACTCGTTGGGTATTCGGGTTGAATCCAATACAAGTATATCTAAGCGGAGTTTAGATCCGAGTTCGAAATATTCAATTTTAATTCAGACCCGACTCGATTACAGTTCTATCTAATTTTGAAAAAAAAAATTAAAATAAAATTGGTTCTCTTCTTGGTCACCCCACGAATATAAATGCTTTCCTTTGTTCTTCCCCCAACCAGAAAAGATGCCTTCCTTCTCTCTCCACTCCACCCCCACTTCCAACCCGCAACCTCATCTCCACCTTCCTCCGCTGCATTGCTCCCTCCGCCCTACCCCTTTCCTCCCACTAATCCATTCCATTCCCCCCGCCACCACCCTTTCCCTTTCCCTTTCCTTTAAAAGTCACTCCACCAACAATGTCCTTCCCACCACGAACTTCATCTCTCCCTTCTTCTTCCGTCCCATTTAAACTTTGGACTCTACGATGTTTTGTCAGGATAAGGATGGAATCTGCTACTGTGCCACCAAATGTACTTGCTGTGATCACGTCAGTGGCACTAGTATGTTATTTGGTATTTTTATGGGTTGAAGTGGAAAGAGATGTCCAATGGTGAACGAATAGTGGCGTATACCAGTGTTCTTGACCCCTTTTTCGGTATATCACTTATTTTTTGTTTTTTAAAGATTTGTTTTGGATTTTTTTGGCTGATTTTTTGTTATTTTAATTCAGGGGTATTTGTCCTACCATACACCGAAGGATTTGTCGGAGGCGTTGCTTAATGTCGTGCGGCTAATCAATTCTAAAAAAATAGAACATTTGCAATCATCCCTGGTGGTCTTGTGTTCTTCAGGGCATTGTGGCTTTTAAACTAATTTGTATGCGAAAAATAAATATATTTATAAATGGTTGATTTGGAATTTGATTTATAACTTACCTTGATTTTAGGTTGTTCTTTTATTTTTTTGGTTTCCTTGTAGTTTATGATTTGTTGTGTTGGTGTTGATCGCGGATTTGATGCGATTAGAGTAGTAAATGATGCGGTGACATATGATTCTACTATTTTATTGTTAGTTTTGCTTTTAAAAGTATGCGAATTTCGTCCTCTATGTGCAACAAGTATTGCTTTCAATTGTATGCAATATTTTTCTAAGTATTGAATTAAAATATTAAATTGATGTTTTGCAACAAAGTGGAGGCGGAAAGAAGGTGGACAGTAACTAATGAAATGACGCTGAGAAAATTGTCACAATGACGTTAGTTTAATCCTTTCTTTTGCTTTTGCTTTGATTGATTTAAGCTGAAAAGAGGTTAAGCTATTGATACTTTATACCAATTACATGTTGTCAACTCTGCTTAACTATGGTCAACATGATCTTAACCTTTATTTTATAAAACTAATGACTCAACACTAACTAATTAACCACCTGCTATTTGCTGGAAATAGCGAAATGCACATTGCTTCAATATTTCAAACAAATGACACATAATAGTCATAAGTCAAAATATTGACAAGTTATGGAAAACTACTCCAAATCAAGGAAGGGATCCAGATTTGTTGAGTTTCAAAGGATCAACCGCTTTTTTATCTCGAATCATCTTTAGAATTTGACGCCATTGATCACATGCTCGTATCAAGTTGCCTTGTATAGAAAGTTGTAGAAAGAGGACTTACTGTAGAATTATCTGAAAACATGTATAGCTTTCTTAGCTTGCTCATGAATTGGCCAATCCCCCTCATTTGTAACCAATCTTGTGGAGGTGTTCACAAGTGCAATACAAGTTTTTCTTCACTTCCAACATTTTTCTTCTTTGTTCTCTGCTTTAGATTCCGCACATTTTCGTACACTTAGTGTTTATACTGAACAACCAAACCGTTCATAATTTAAATCTTGAACGATCGCTAGTACCACACGGCGTGTTGGCTTACAAAAAATTAAGCAGCCCGTTACAAAGGGAAGCAAACTCCTCTAGTATCCTCCTCCAAAACAAAAGAAATTCCTTCATCTTTTTTTATCTAGACCTGACCTTAATCCACTTAATATTTTCATGTATGGATATAGTTTTAATTTTGTTTATCCGAGCCTGGTTCGGACACGCTTAAACTAATCAAAAAAATGGGTAGAATACGAAATATTGAGTTTCGTCCCGGGTTCGATCCGAACTTATTTGAATAAGTAATTATTTTGATAATATATTTGAGTTTTTAATATTTGTTTGGATCCTTTAGAGACTGTAATTTGTAGGCATTATAATAATTATCTAAAATAATTTTTGATTTTTAATTGAAGTTTATGGTGTGCAATTAATGTTTGTTTAGAAATAAATTTTCTTCATTGCTTTGCCTTATTTTTTTAGGCTGTATATATCCTACCAATACCTCGACCTAACCCGACACAGATCCAGAAGAATAAGTTCAAGACTCGTTGGATATTCGGGTTGAATCCAATACAAGTATATCTAAGCGGAGTTTAGATCCGAGTCCGAAATATTCAATTTTAATTCAGACCCGACTCGATTACAGTTCTATCTAATTTTGAAAAAAAAAATTAAAATAAAATTGGTTCTCTTCTTGGTCACCCCACGAATATAAATGCTTTCCTTTGTTCTTCCCCCAACCAGAAAAGATGCCTTCCTTCTCTCTCCACTCCACCCCCACTTCCAACCCGCAACCTCATCTCCACCTTCCTCCGCTACATTGCTCCCTCCGCCCTACCCCTTTCCTCCCACTAATCCATTCCATTCCCCCCGCCACCACCCTTTCCCTTTCCCTTTCCTTTAAAATTCACTCCACCAACAATGTCCTTCCCACCACGAACTTCATCTCTCCCTTCTTCTTCCGTCCCATTTAAACTTTGGACTCTACGATGTTTTGTCAGGATAAGGATGGAATCTGCTACTGTGCCACCAAATGTACTTGCTGTGATCACATCAGTGGCACTAGTATGTTATTTGGTATTTTTATGGGTTGAAGTGGAAAGAGATGTCCAATGGTGAACGAATAGTGGCGTATACCAGTGTTCTTGACCCCTTTTTCGGTATATCACTTATTTTTTGTTTTTTAAAGATTTGTTTTGGATTTTTTTGGCTGATTTTTTGTTATTTTAATTCAGGGGTATTTGTCCTACCATACACCGAAGGATTTGTCGGAGGCGTTGCTTAATGTCGTGCGGCTAATCAATTCTAAAAAAATAGAACATTTGCAATCATCCCTGGTGGTCTTGTGTTCTTCAGGGCATTGTGGCTTTTAAACTAATTTGTATGCGAAAAATAAATATATTTATAAATGGTTGATTTGGAATTTGATTTATAACTTACCTTGATTTTAGGTTGTTCTTTTATTTTTTTGGTTTCCTTGTAGTTTATGATTTGTTGTGTTGGTGTTGATCGCGGATTTGATGCGATTAGAGTAGTAAATGATGCGGTGACATATGATTCTACTATTTTATTGTTAGTTTTGCTTTTAAAAGTATGCGAATTTCGTCCTCTATGTGCAACAAGTATTGCTTTCAATTGTATGCAATATTTTTCTAAGTATTGAATTAAAATATTAAATTGATGTTTTGCAACAAAGTGGAGGCGGAAAGAAGGTGGACAGTAACTAATGAAATGACGCTGAGAAAATTGTCACAATGACGTTAGTTTAATCCTTTCTTTTGCTTTTGCTTTGATTGATTTAAGCTGAAAAGAGGTTAAGCTATTGATACTTTATACCAATTACATGTTGTCAACTCTGCTTAACTATGGTCAACATGATCTTAACCTTTATTTTATAAAACTAATGACTCAACACTAACTAATTAACCACCTGCTATTTGCTGGAAATAGCGAAATGCACATTGCTTCAATATTTCAAACAAATGACACATAATAGTCATAAGTCAAAATATTGACAAGTTATGGAAAACTACTCCAAATCAAGGAAGGGATCCAGATTTGTTGAGTTTCAAAGGATCAACCGCTTTTTTATCTCGAATCATCTTTAGAATTTGACGCCATTGATCACATGCTCGTATCAAGTTGCCTTGTATAGAAAGTTGTAGAAAGAGGACTTACTGTAGAATTATCTGAAAACATGTATAGCTTTCTTAGCTTGCTCATGAATTGGCCAATCCCCCTCATTTGTAACCAATCTTGTGGAGGTGTTCACAAGTGCAATACAAGTTTTTCTTCACTTCCAACATTTTTCTTCTTTGTTCTCTGCTTTAGATTCCGCACATTTTCGTACACTTAGTGTTTATACTGAACAACCAAACCGTTCATAATTTAAATCTTGAACGATCGCTAGTACCACACGGCGTGTTGGCTTACAAAAAATTAAGCAGCCCGTTACAAAGGGAAGCAAACTCCTCTAGTATCCTCCTCCAAAACAAAAGAAATTCCTTCATCTTTTTTTATCTAGACCTGACCTTAATCCACTTAATATTTTCATGTATGGATATAGTTTTAATTTTGTTTATCCGAGCCTGGTTCGGACACGCTTAAACTAATCAAAAAAATGGGTAGAATACGAAATATTGAGTTTCGTCCCGGGTTCGATCCGAACTCATTTGAATAAGTAATTATTTTGATAATATATTTGAGTTTTTAATATTTGTTTGGATCCTTTAGAGACTGTAATTTGTAGGCATTATAATAATTATCTAAAATAATTTTTGATTTTTAATTGAAGTTTATGGTGTGCAATTAATGTTTGTTTAGAAATAAATTTTCTTCATTGCTTTGCCTTATTTTTTTAGGCTGTATATATCCTACCAATACCTCGACCTAACCCGACACAGATCCAGAAGAATAAGTTCAAGACTCGTTGGGTATTCGGGTTGAATCCAATACAAGTATATCTAAGCGGAGTTTAGATCCGAGTTCGAAATATTCAATTTTAATTCAGACCCGACTCGATTACAGTTCTATCTAATTTTGAAAAAAAAAATTAAAATAAAATTGGCTCTCTTCTTGGTCACCCCACGAATATAAATGCTTTCCTGGGTTCTTCCCCCAACCAGAAAAGATGCCTTCCTTCTCTCTCCACTCCACCCCCACTTCCAACCCGCAACCTCATCTCCACCTTCCTCCGCTGCATTGCTCCCTCCGCCCTACCCCTTTCCTCCCACTACTCCATTCCATTCCCCCCGCCACCACCCTTTCCCTTTCCCTTTCCTTTAAAATTCACTCCACCAACAATGTCCTTCCCACCACGAACTTCATCTCTCCCTTCTTCTTCCGTCCCATTTAAACTTTGGACTCTACGATGTTTTGTCAGGATAAGGATGGAATCTGCTACTGTGCCACCAAATATACTTGCTGTGATCACGTCAGTGGCACTAGTATGTTATTTGGTATTTTTATGGGTTGAAGTGGAAAGAGATGTCCAATGGTGAACGAATAGTGGCGTATACCAGTGTTCTTGACCCCTTTTTCTGTATATCACTTATTTTTTGTTTTTTAAAGATTTGTTTTGGATTTTTTTGGCTGATTTTTTGTTATTTTAATTCAGGGGTATTTGTCCTACCATACACCGAAGGATTTGTCGGAGGCGTTGCTTAATGTCGTGCGGCTAATCAATTCTAAAAAAATAGAACATTTGCAATCATCCCTGGTGGTCTTGTGTTCTTCAGGGCATTGTGGCTTTTAAACTAATTTGTATGCGAAAAATAAATATATTTATAAATGGTTGATTTGGAATTTGATTTATAACTTACCTTGATTTTAGGTTGTTCTTTTATTTTTTTGGTTTCCTTGTAGTTTATGATTTGTTGTGTTGGTGTTGATCGCGGATTTGATGCGATTAGAGTAGTAAATGATGCGGTGACATATGATTCTACTATTTTATTGTTAGTTTTGCTTTTAAAAGTATGCGAATTTCGTCCTCTATGTGCAACAAGTATTGCTTTCAATTGTATGCAATATTTTTCTAAGTATTGAATTAAAATATTAAATTGATGTTTTGCAACAAAGTGGAGGCGGAAAGAAGGTGGACAGTAACTAATGAAATGACGCTGAGAAAATTGTCACAATGACGTTAGTTTAATCCTTTCTTTTGCTTTTGCTTTGATTGATTTAAGCTGAAAAGAGGTTAAGCTATTGATACTTTATACCAATTACATGTTGTCAACTCTGCTTAACTATGGTCAACATGATCTTAACCTTTATTTTATAAAACTAATGACTCAACACTAACTAATTAACCACCTGCTATTTGCTGGAAATAGCGAAATGCACATTGCTTCAATATTTCAAACAAATGACACATAATAGTCATAAGTCAAAATATTGACAAGTTATGGAAAACTACTCCAAATCAAGGAAGGGATCCAGATTTGTTGAGTTTCAAAGGATCAACCGCTTTTTTATCTCGAATCATCTTTAGAATTTGACGCCATTGATCACATGCTCGTATCAAGTTGCCTTGTATAGAAAGTTGTAGAAAGAGGACTTACTGTAGAATTATCTGAAAACATGTATAGCTTTCTTAGCTTGCTCATGAATTGGCCAATCCCCCTCATTTGTAACCAATCTTGTGGAGGTGTTCACAAGTGCAATACAAGTTTTTCTTCACTTCCAACATTTTTCTTCTTTGTTCTCTGCTTTAGATTCCGCACATTTTCGTACACTTAGTGTTTATACTGAACAACCAAACCGTTCATAATTTAAATCTTGAACGATCGCTAGTACCACACGGCGTGTTGGCTTACAAAAAATTAAGCAGCCCGTTACAAAGGGAAGCAAACTCCTCTAGTATCCTCCTCCAAAACAAAAGAAATTCCTTCATCTTTTTTTATCTAGACCTGACCTTAATCCACTTAATATTTTCATGTATGGATATAGTTTTAATTTTGTTTATCCGAGCCTGGTTCGGACACGCTTAAACTAATCAAAAAAATGGGTAGAATACGAAATATTGAGTTTCGTCCCGGGTTCGATCCGAACTCATTTGAATAAGTAATTATTTTGATAATATATTTGAGTTTTTAATATTTGTTTGGATCCTTTAGAGACTGTAATTTGTAGGCATTATAATAATTATCTAAAATAATTTTTGATTTTTAATTGAAGTTTATGGTGTGCAATTAATGTTTGTTTAGAAATAAATTTTCTTCATTGCTTTGCCTTATTTTTTTAGGCTGTATATATCCTACCAATACCTCGACCTAACCCGACACAGATCCAGAAGAATAAGTTCAAGACTCGTTGGGTATTCGGGTTGAATCCAATACAAGTATATCTAAGCGGAGTTTAGATCCGAGTTCGAAATATTCAATTTTAATTCAGACCCGACTCGATTACAGTTCTATCTAATTTTGAAAAAAAAAATTAAAATAAAATTGGCTCTCTTCTTGGTCACCCCACGAATATAAATGCTTTCCTGGGTTCTTCCCCCAACCAGAAAAGATGGCTTCCTTCTCTCTCCACTCCACCCCCACTTCCAACCCGCAACCTCATCTCCACCTTCCTCCGCTGCATTGCTCCCTCCGCCCTACCCCTTTCCTCCCACTACTCCATTCCATTCCCCCCGCCACCACCCTTTCCCTTTCCCTTTCCTTTAAAATTCACTCCACCAACAATGTCCTTCCCACCACGAACTTTATCTCTCCCTTCTTCTTCCGTCCCATTTAAACTTTGGACTCTACGATGTTTTGTCAGGATAAGGATGGAATCTGCTACTGTGCCACCAAATGTACTTGCTGTGATCACGTCAGTGGCACTAGTATGTTATTTGGTATTTTTATGGGTTGAAGTGGAAAGAGATGTCCAATGGTGAACGAATAGTGGCGTATACCAGTGTTCTTGACCCCTTTTTCTGTATATCACTTATTTTTTGTTTTTTAAAGATTTGTTTTGGATTTTTTTGGCTGATTTTTTGTTATTTTAATTCAGGGGTATTTGTCCTACCATACACCGAAGGATTTGTCGGAGGCGTTGCTTAATGTCGTGCGGCTAATCAATTCTAAAAAAATAGAACATTTGCAATCATCCCTGGTGGTCTTGTGTTCTTCAGGGCATTGTGGCTTTTAAACTAATTTGTATGCGAAAAATAAATATATTTATAAATGGTTGATTTGGAATTTGATTTATAACTTACCTTGATTTTAGGTTGTTCTTTTATTTTTTTGGTTTCCTTGTAGTTTATGATTTGTTGTGTTGGTGTTGATCGCGGATTTGATGCGATTAGAGTAGTAAATGATGCGGTGACATATGATTCTACTATTTTATTGTTAGTTTTGCTTTTAAAAGTATGCGAATTTCGTCCTCTATGTGCAACAAGTATTGCTTTCAATTGTATGCAATATTTTTCTAAGTATTGAATTAAAATATTAAATTGATGTTTTGCAACAAAGTGGAGGCGGAAAGAAGGTGGACAGTAACTAATGAAATGACGCTGAGAAAATTGTCACAATGACGTTAGTTTAATCCTTTCTTTTGCTTTTGCTTTGATTGATTTAAGCTGAAAAGAGGTTAAGCTATTGATACTTTATACCAATTACATGTTGTCAACTCTGCTTAACTATGGTCAACATGATCTTAACCTTTATTTTATAAAACTAATGACTCAACACTAACTAATTAACCACCTGCTATTTGCTGGAAATAGCGAAATGCACATTGCTTCAATATTTCAAACAAATGACACATAATAGTCATAAGTCAAAATATTGACAAGTTATGGAAAACTACTCCAAATCAAGGAAGGGATCCAGATTTGTTGAGTTTCAAAGGATCAACCGCTTTTTTATCTCGAATCATCTTTAGAATTTGACGCCATTGATCACATGCTCGTATCAAGTTGCCTTGTATAGAAAGTTGTAGAAAGAGGACTTACTGTAGAATTATCTGAAAACATGTATAGCTTTCTTAGCTTGCTCATGAATTGGCCAATCCCCCTCATTTGTAACCAATCTTGTGGAGGTGTTCACAAGTGCAATACAAGTTTTTCTTCACTTCCAACATTTTTCTTCTTTGTTCTCTGCTTTAGATTCCGCACATTTTCGTACACTTAGTGTTTATACTGAACAACCAAACCGTTCATAATTTAAATCTTGAACGATCGCTAGTACCACACGGCGTGTTGGCTTACAAAAAATTAAGCAACCCGTTACAAAGGGAAGCAAACTCCTCTAGTATCCTCCTCCAAAACAAAAGAAATTCCTTCATCTTTTTTTATCTAGACCTGACCTTAATCCACTTAATATTTTCATGTATGGATATAGTTTTAATTTTGTTTATCCGAGCCTGGTTCGGACACGCTTAAACTAATCAAAAAAATGGGTAGAATACGAAATATTGAGTTTCGTCCCGGGTTCGATCCGAACTCATTTGAATAAGTAATTATTTTGATAATATATTTGAGTTTTTAATATTTGTTTGGATCCTTTAGAGACTGTAATTTGTAGGCATTATAATAATTATCTAAAATAATTTTTGATTTTTAATTGAAGTTTATGGTGTGCAATTAATGTTTGTTTAGAAATAAATTTTCTTCATTGCTTTGCCTTATTTTTTTAGGCTGTATATATCCTACCAATACCTCGACCTAACCCGACACAGATCCAGAAGAATAAGTTCAAGACTCGTTGGGTATTCGGGTTGAATCCAATACAAGTATATCTAAGCGGAGTTTAGATCCGAGTTCGAAATATTCAATTTTAATTCAGACCCGACTCGATTACAGTTCTATCTAATTTTGAAAAAAAAAATTAAAATAAAATTGGCTCTCTTCTTGGTCACCCCACGAATATAAATGCTTTCCTGGGTTCTTCCCCCAACCAGAAAAGATGCCTTCCTTCTCTCTCCACTCCACCCCCACTTCCAACCCGCAACCTCATCTCCACCTTCCTCCGCTGCATTGCTCCCTCCGCCCTACCCCTTTCCTCCCACTACTCCATTCCATTCCCCCCGCCACCACCCTTTCCCTTTCCCTTTCCTTTAAAATTCACTCCACCAACAATGTCCTTCCCACCACGAACTTCATCTCTCCCTTCTTCTTCCGTCCCATTTAAACTTTGGACTCTACGATGTTTTGTCAGGATAAGGATGGAATCTGCTACTGTGCCACCAAATGTACTTGCTGTGATCACGTCAGTGGCACTAGTATGTTATTTGGTATTTTTATGGGTTGAAGTGGAAAGAGATGTCCAATGGTGAACGAATAGTGGCGTATACCAGTGTTCTTGACCCCTTTTTCTGTATATCACTTATTTTTTGTTTTTTAAAGATTTGTTTTGGATTTTTTTGGCTGATTTTTTGTTATTTTAATTCAGGGGTATTTGTCCTACCATACACCGAAGGATTTGTCGGAGGCGTTGCTTAATGTCGTGCGGCTAATCAATTCTAAAAAAATAGAACATTTGCAATCATCCCTGGTGGTCTTGTGTTCTTCAGGGCATTGTGGCTTTTAAACTAATTTGTATGCGAAAAATAAATATATTTATAAATGGTTGATTTGGAATTTGATTTATAACTTACCTTGATTTTAGGTTGTTCTTTTATTTTTTTGGTTTCCTTGTAGTTTATGATTTGTTGTGTTGGTGTTGATCGCGGATTTGATGCGATTAGAGTAGTAAATGATGCGGTGACATATGATTCTACTATTTTATTGTTAGTTTTGCTTTTAAAAGTATGCGAATTTCGTCCTCTATGTGCAACAAGTATTGCTTTCAATTGTATGCAATATTTTTCTAAGTATTGAATTAAAATATTAAATTGATGTTTTGCAACAAAGTGGAGGCGGAAAGAAGGTGGACAGTAACTAATGAAATGACGCTGAGAAAATTGTCACAATGACGTTAGTTTAATCCTTTCTTTTGCTTTTGCTTTGATTGATTTAAGCTGAAAAGAGGTTAAGCTATTGATACTTTATACCAATTACATGTTGTCAACTCTGCTTAACTATGGTCAACATGATCTTAACCTTTATTTTATAAAACTAATGACTCAACACTAACTAATTAACCACCTGCTATTTGCTGGAAATAGCGAAATGCACATTGCTTCAATATTTCAAACAAATGACACATAATAGTCATAAGTCAAAATATTGACAAGTTATGGAAAACTACTCCAAATCAAGGAAGGGATCCAGATTTGTTGAGTTTCAAAGGATCAACCGCTTTTTTATCTCGAATCATCTTTAGAATTTGACGCCATTGATCACATGCTCGTATCAAGTTGCCTTGTATAGAAAGTTGTAGAAAGAGGACTTACTGTAGAATTATCTGAAAACATGTATAGCTTTCTTAGCTTGCTCATGAATTGGCCAATCCCCCTCATTTGTAACCAATCTTGTGGAGGTGTTCACAAGTGCAATACAAGTTTTTCTTCACTTCCAACATTTTTCTTCTTTGTTCTCTGCTTTAGATTCCGCACATTTTCGTACACTTAGTGTTTATACTGAACAACCAAACCGTTCATAATTTAAATCTTGAACGATCGCTAGTACCACACGGCGTGTTGGCTTACAAAAAATTAAGCAGCCCGTTACAAAGGGAAGCAAACTCCTCTAGTATCCTCCTCCAAAACAAAAGAAATTCCTTCATCTTTTTTTATCTAGACCTGACCTTAATCCACTTAATATTTTCATGTATGGATATAGTTTTAATTTTGTTTATCCGAGCCTGGTTCGGACACGCTTAAACTAATCAAAAAAATGGGTAGAATACGAAATATTGAGTTTCGTCCCGGGTTCGATCCGAACTCATTTGAATAAGTAATTATTTTGATAATATATTTGAGTTTTTAATATTTGTTTGGATCCTTTAGAGACTGTAATTTGTAGGCATTATAATAATTATCTAAAATAATTTTTGATTTTTAATTGAAGTTTATGGTGTGCAATTAATGTTTGTTTAGAAATAAATTTTCTTCATTGCTTTGCCTTATTTTTTTAGGCTGTATATATCCTACCAATACCTCGACCTAACCCGACACAGATCCAGAAGAATAAGTTCAAGACTCGTTGGGTATTCGGGTTGAATCCAATACAAGTATATCTAAGCGGAGTTTAGATCCGAGTTCGAAATATTCAATTTTAATTCAGACCCGACTCGATTACAGTTCTATCTAATTTTGAAAAAAAAAATTAAAATAAAATTGGCTCTCTTCTTGGTCACCCCACGAATATAAATGCTTTCCTGGGTTCTTCCCCCAACCAGAAAAGATGCCTTCCTTCTCTCTCCACTCCACCCCCACTTCCAACCCGCAACCTCATCTCCACCTTCCTCCGCTGCATTGCTCCCTCCGCCCTACCCCTTTCCTCCCACTACTCCATTCCATTCCCCCCGCCACCACCCTTTCCCTTTCCCTTTCCTTTAAAATTCACTCCACCAACAATGTCCTTCCCACCACGAACTTTATCTCTCCCTTCTTCTTCCGTCCCATTTAAACTTTGGACTCTACGATGTTTTGTCAGGATAAGGATGGAATCTGCTACTGTGCCACCAAATGTACTTGCTGTGATCACGTCAGTGGCACTAGTATGTTATTTGGTATTTTTATGGGTTGAAGTGGAAAGAGATGTCCAATGGTGAACGAATAGTGGCGTATACCAGTGTTCTTGACCCCTTTTTCTGTATATCACTTATTTTTTGTTTTTTAAAGATTTGTTTTGGATTTTTTTGGCTGATTTTTTGTTATTTTAATTCAGGGGTATTTGTCCTACCATACACCGAAGGATTTGTCGGAGGCGTTGCTTAATGTCGTGCGGCTAATCAATTCTAAAAAAATAGAACATTTGCAATCATCCCTGGTGGTCTTGTGTTCTTCAGGGCATTGTGGCTTTTAAACTAATTTGTATGCGAAAAATAAATATATTTATAAATGGTTGATTTGGAATTTGATTTATAACTTACCTTGATTTTAGGTTGATCTTTTATTTTTTTGGTTTCCTTGTAGTTTATGATTTGTTGTGTTGGTGTTGATCGCGGATTTGATGCGATTAGAGTAGTAAATGATGCGGTGACATATGATTCTACTATTTTATTGTTAGTTTTGCTTTTAAAAGTATGCGAATTTCGTCCTCTATGTGCAACAAGTATTGCTTTCAATTGTATGCAATATTTTTCTAAGTATTGAATTAAAATATTAAATTGATGTTTTGCAACAAAGTGGAGGCGGAAAGAAGGTGGACAGTAACTAATGAAATGACGCTGAGAAAATTGTCACAATGACGTTAGTTTAATCCTTTCTTTTGCTTTTGCTTTGATTGATTTAAGCTGAAAAGAGGTTAAGCTATTGATACTTTATACCAATTACATGTTGTCAACTCTGCTTAACTATGGTCAACATGATCTTAACCTTTATTTTATAAAACTAATGACTCAACACTAACTAATTAACCACCTGCTATTTGCTGGAAATAGCGAAATGCACATTGCTTCAATATTTCAAACAAATGACACATAATAGTCATAAGTCAAAATATTGACAAGTTATGGAAAACTACTCCAAATCAAGGAAGGGATCCAGATTTGTTGAGTTTCAAAGGATCAACCGCTTTTTTATCTCGAATCATCTTTAGAATTTGACGCCATTGATCACATGCTCGTATCAAGTTGCCTTGTATAGAAAGTTGTAGAAAGAGGACTTACTGTAGAATTATCTGAAAACATGTATAGCTTTCTTAGCTTGCTCATGAATTGGCCAATCCCCCTCATTTGTAACCAATCTTGTGGAGGTGTTCACAAGTGCAATACAAGTTTTTCTTCACTTCCAACATTTTTCTTCTTTGTTCTCTGCTTTAGATTCCGCACATTTTCGTACACTTAGTGTTTATACTGAACAACCAAACCGTTCATAATTTAAATCTTGAACGATCGCTAGTACCACACGGCGTGTTGGCTTACAAAAAATTAAGCAGCCCGTTACAAAGGGAAGCAAACTCCTCTAGTATCCTCCTCCAAAACAAAAGAAATTCCTTCATCTTTTTTTATCTAGACCTGACCTTAATCCACTTAATATTTTCATGTATGGATATAGTTTTAATTTTGTTTATCCGAGCCTGGTTCGGACACGCTTAAACTAATCAAAAAAATGGGTAGAATACGAAATATTGAGTTTCGTCCCGGGTTCGATCCGAACTCATTTGAATAAGTAATTATTTTGATAATATATTTGAGTTTTTAATATTTGTTTGGATCCTTTAGAGACTGTAATTTGTAGGCATTATAATAATTATCTAAAATAATTTTTGATTTTTAATTGAAGTTTATGGTGTGCAATTAATGTTTGTTTAGAAATAAATTTTCTTCATTGCTTTGCCTTATTTTTTTAGGCTGTATATATCCTACCAATACCTCGACCTAACCCGACACAGATCCAGAAGAATAAGTTCAAGACTCGTTGGGTATTCGGGTTGAATCCAATACAAGTATATCTAAGCGGAGTTTAGATCCGAGTTCGAAATATTCAATTTTAATTCAGACCCGACTCGATTACAGTTCTATCTAATTTTGAAAAAAAAAATTAAAATAAAATTGGCTCTCTTCTTGGTCACCCCACGAATATAAATGCTTTCCTGGGTTCTTCCCCCAACCAGAAAAGATGCCTTCCTTCTCTCTCCACTCCACCCCCACTTCCAACCCGCAACCTCATCTCCACCTTCCTCCGCTGCATTGCTCCCTCCGCCCTACCCCTTTCCTCCCACTACTCCATTCCATTCCCCCCGCCACCACCCTTTCCCTTTCCCTTTCCTTTAAAATTCACTCCACCAACAATGTCCTTCCCACCACGAACTTTATCTCTCCCTTCTTCTTCCGTCCCATTTAAACTTTGGACTCTACGATGTTTTGTCAGGATAAGGATGGAATCTGCTACTGTGCCACCAAATGTACTTGCTGTGATCACGTCAGTGGCACTAGTATGTTATTTGGTATTTTTATGGGTTGAAGTGGAAAGAGATGTCCAATGGTGAACGAATAGTGGCGTATACCAGTGTTCTTGACCCCTTTTTCTGTATATCACTTATTTTTTGTTTTTTAAAGATTTGTTTTGGATTTTTTTGGCTGATTTTTTGTTATTTTAATTCAGGGGTATTTGTCCTACCATACACCGAAGGATTTGTCGGAGGCGTTGCTTAATGTCGTGCGGCTAATCAATTCTAAAAAAATAGAACATTTGCAATCATCCCTGGTGGTCTTGTGTTCTTCAGGGCATTGTGGCTTTTAAACTAATTTGTATGCGAAAAATAAATATATTTATAAATGGTTGATTTGGAATTTGATTTATAACTTACCTTGATTTTAGGTTGTTCTTTTATTTTTTTGGTTTCCTTGTAGTTTATGATTTGTTGTGTTGGTGTTGATCGCGGATTTGATGCGATTAGAGTAGTAAATGATGCGGTGACATATGATTCTACTATTTTATTGTTAGTTTTGCTTTTAAAAGTATGCGAATTTCGTCCTCTATGTGCAACAAGTATTCCTTTCAATTGTATGCAATATTTTTCTAAGTATTGAATTAAAATATTAAATTGATGTTTTGCAACAAAGTGGAGGCGGAAAGAAGGTGGACAGTAACTAATGAAATGACGCTGAGAAAATTGTCACAATGACGTTAGTTTAATCCTTTCTTTTGCTTTTGCTTTGATTGATTTAAGCTGAAAAGAGGTTAAGCTATTGATACTTTATACCAATTACATGTTGTCAACTCTGCTTAACTATGGTCAACATGATCTTAACCTTTATTTTATAAAACTAATGACTCAACACTAACTAATTAACCACCTGCTATTTGCTGGAAATAGCGAAATGCACATTGCTTCAATATTTCAAACAAATGACACATAATAGTCATAAGTCAAAATATTGACAAGTTATGGAAAACTACTCCAAATCAAGGAAGGGATCCAGATTTGTTGAGTTTCAAAGGATCAACCGCTTTTTTATCTCGAATCATCTTTAGAATTTGACGCCATTGATCACATGCTCGTATCAAGTTGCCTTGTATAGAAAGTTGTAGAAAGAGGACTTACTGTAGAATTATCTGAAAACATGTATAGCTTTCTTAGCTTGCTCATGAATTGGCCAATCCCCCTCATTTGTAACCAATCTTGTGGAGGTGTTCACAAGTGCAATACAAGTTTTTCTTCACTTCCAACATTTTTCTTCTTTGTTCTCTGCTTTAGATTCCGCACATTTTCGTACACTTAGTGTTTATACTGAACAACCAAACCGTTCATAATTTAAATCTTGAACGATCGCTAGTACCACACGGCGTGTTGGCTTACAAAAAATTAAGCAGCCCGTTACAAAGGGAAGCAAACTCCTCTAGTATCCTCCTCCAAAACAAAAGAAATTCCTTCATCTTTTTTTATCTAGACCTGACCTTAATCCACTTAATATTTTCATGTATGGATATAGTTTTAATTTTGTTTATCCGAGCCTGGTTCGGACACGCTTAAACTAATCAAAAAAATGGGTAGAATACGAAATATTGAGTTTCGTCCCGGGTTCGATCCGAACTCATTTGAATAAGTAATTATTTTGATAATATATTTGAGTTTTTAATATTTGTTTGGATCCTTTAGAGACTGTAATTTGTAGGCATTATAATAATTATCTAAAATAATTTTTGATTTTTAATTGAAGTTTATGGTGTGCAATTAATGTTTGTTTAGAAATAAATTTTCTTCATTGCTTTGCCTTATTTTTTTAGGCTGTATATATCCTACCAATACCTCGACCTAACCCGACACAGATCCAGAAGAATAAGTTCAAGACTCGTTGGGTATTCGGGTTGAATCCAATACAAGTATATCTAAGCGGAGTTTAGATCCGAGTTCGAAATATTCAATTTTAATTCAGACCCGACTCGATTACAGTTCTATCTAATTTTGAAAAAAAAAATTAAAATAAAATTGGCTCTCTTCTTGGTCACCCCACGAATATAAATGCTTTCCTGGGTTCTTCCCCCAACCAGAAAAGATGCCTTCCTTCTCTCTCCACTCCACCCCCACTTCCAACCCGCAACCTCATCTCCACCTTCCTCCGCTGCATTGCTCCCTCCGCCCTACCCCTTTCCTCCCACTACTCCATTCCATTCCCCCCGCCACCACCCTTTCCCTTTCCCTTTCCTTTAAAATTCACTCCACCAACAATGTCCTTCCCACCACGAACTTTATCTCTCCCTTCTTCTTCCGTCCCATTTAAACTTTGGACTCTACGATGTTTTGTCAGGATAAGGATGGAATCTGCTACTGTGCCACCAAATGTACTTGCTGTGATCACGTCAGTGGCACTAGTATGTTATTTGGTATTTTTATGGGTTGAAGTGGAAAGAGATGTCCAATGGTGAACGAATAGTGGCGTATACCAGTGTTCTTGACCCCTTTTTCTGTATATCACTTATTTTTTGTTTTTTAAAGATTTGTTTTGGATTTTTTTGGCTGATTTTTTGTTATTTTAATTCAGGGGTATTTGTCCTACCATACACCGAAGGATTTGTCGGAGGCGTTGCTTAATGTCGTGCGGCTAATCAATTCTAAAAAAATAGAACATTTGCAATCATCCCTGGTGGTCTTGTGTTCTTCAGGGCATTGTGGCTTTTAAACTAATTTGTATGCGAAAAATAAATATATTTATAAATGGTTGATTTGGAATTTGATTTATAACTTACCTTGATTTTAGGTTGTTCTTTTATTTTTTTGGTTTCCTTGTAGTTTATGATTTGTTGTGTTGGTGTTGATCGCGGATTTGATGCGATTAGAGTAGTAAATGATGCGGTGACATATGATTCTACTATTTTATTGTTAGTTTTGCTTTTAAAAGTATGCGAATTTCGTCCTCTATGTGCAACAAGTATTCCTTTCAATTGTATGCAATATTTTTCTAAGTATTGAATTAAAATATTAAATTGATGTTTTGCAACAAAGTGGAGGCGGAAAGAAGGTGGACAGTAACTAATGAAATGACGCTGAGAAAATTGTCACAATGACGTTAGTTTAATCCTTTCTTTTGCTTTTGCTTTGATTGATTTAAGCTGAAAAGAGGTTAAGCTATTGATACTTTATACCAATTACATGTTGTCAACTCTGCTTAACTATGGTCAACATGATCTTAACCTTTATTTTATAAAACTAATGACTCAACACTAACTAATTAACCACCTGCTATTTGCTGGAAATAGCGAAATGCACATTGCTTCAATATTTCAAACAAATGACACATAATAGTCATAAGTCAAAATATTGACAAGTTATGGAAAACTACTCCAAATCAAGGAAGGGATCCAGATTTGTTGAGTTTCAAAGGATCAACCGCTTTTTTATCTCGAATCATCTTTAGAATTTGACGCCATTGATCACATGCTCGTATCAAGTTGCCTTGTATAGAAAGTTGTAGAAAGAGGACTTACTGTAGAATTATCTGAAAACATGTATAGCTTTCTTAGCTTGCTCATGAATTGGCCAATCCCCCTCATTTGTAACCAATCTTGTGGAGGTGTTCACAAGTGCAATACAAGTTTTTCTTCACTTCCAACATTTTTCTTCTTTGTTCTCTGCTTTAGATTCCGCACATTTTCGTACACTTAGTGTTTATACTGAACAACCAAACCGTTCATAATTTAAATCTTGAACGATCGCTAGTACCACACGGCGTGTTGGCTTACAAAAAATTAAGCAGCCCGTTACAAAGGGAAGCAAACTCCTCTAGTATCCTCCTCCAAAACAAAAGAAATTCCTTCATCTTTTTTTATCTAGACCTGACCTTAATCCACTTAATATTTTCATGTATGGATATAGTTTTAATTTTGTTTATCCGAGCCTGGTTCGGACACGCTTAAACTAATCAAAAAAATGGGTAGAATACGAAATATTGAGTTTCGTCCCGGGTTCGATCCGAACTCATTTGAATAAGTAATTATTTTGATAATATATTTGAGTTTTTAATATTTGTTTGGATCCTTTAGAGACTGTAATTTGTAGGCATTATAATAATTATCTAAAATAATTTTTGATTTTTAATTGAAGTTTATGGTGTGCAATTAATGTTTGTTTAGAAATAAATTTTCTTCATTGCTTTGCCTTATTTTTTTAGGCTGTATATATCCTACCAATACCTCGACCTAACCCGACACAGATCCAGAAGAATAAGTTCAAGACTCGTTGGGTATTCGGGTTGAATCCAATACAAGTATATCTAAGCGGAGTTTAGATCCGAGTTCGAAATATTCAATTTTAATTCAGACCCGACTCGATTACAGTTCTATCTAATTTTGAAAAAAAAAATTAAAATAAAATTGGCTCTCTTCTTGGTCACCCCACGAATATAAATGCTTTCCTGGGTTCTTCCCCCAACCAGAAAAGATGCCTTCCTTCTCTCTCCACTCCACCCCCACTTCCAACCCGCAACCTCATCTCCACCTTCCTCCGCTGCATTGCTCCCTCCGCCCTACCCCTTTCCTCCCACTACTCCATTCCATTCCCCCCGCCACCACCCTTTCCCTTTCCCTTTCCTTTAAAATTCACTCCACCAACAATGTCCTTCCCACCACGAACTTCATCTCTCCCTTCTTCTTCCGTCCCATTTAAACTTTGGACTCTACGATGTTTTGTCAGGATAAGGATGGAATCTGCTACTGTGCCACCAAATGTACTTGCTGTGATCACGTCAGTGGCACTAGTATGTTATTTGGTATTTTTATGGGTTGAAGTGGAAAGAGATGTCCAATGGTGAACGAATAGTGGCGTATACCAGTGTTCTTGACCCCTTTTTCTGTATATCACTTATTTTTTGTTTTTTAAAGATTTGTTTTGGATTTTTTTGGCTGATTTTTTGTTATTTTAATTCAGGGGTATTTGTCCTACCATACACCGAAGGATTTGTCGGAGGCGTTGCTTAATGTCGTGCGGCTAATCAATTCTAAAAAAATAGAACATTTGCAATCATCCCTGGTGGTCTTGTGTTCTTCAGGGCATTGTGGCTTTTAAACTAATTTGTATGCGAAAAATAAATATATTTATAAATGGTTGATTTGGAATTTGATTTATAACTTACCTTGATTTTAGGTTGTTCTTTTATTTTTTTGGTTTCCTTGTAGTTTATGATTTGTTGTGTTGGTGTTGATCGCGGATTTGATGCGATTAGAGTAGTAAATGATGCGGTGACATATGATTCTACTATTTTATTGTTAGTTTTGCTTTTAAAAGTATGCGAATTTCGTCCTCTATGTGCAACAAGTATTGCTTTCAATTGTATGCAATATTTTTCTAAGTATTGAATTAAAATATTAAATTGATGTTTTGCAACAAAGTGGAGGCGGAAAGAAGGTGGACAGTAACTAATGAAATGACGCTGAGAAAATTGTCACAATGACGTTAGTTTAATCCTTTCTTTTGCTTTTGCTTTGATTGATTTAAGCTGAAAAGAGGTTAAGCTATTGATACTTTATACCAATTACATGTTGTCAACTCTGCTTAACTATGGTCAACATGATCTTAACCTTTATTTTATAAAACTAATGACTCAACACTAACTAATTAACCACCTGCTATTTGCTGGAAATAGCGAAATGCACATTGCTTCAATATTTCAAACAAATGACACATAATAGTCATAAGTCAAAATATTGACAAGTTATGGAAAACTACTCCAAATCAAGGAAGGGATCCAGATTTGTTGAGTTTCAAAGGATCAACCGCTTTTTTATCTCGAATCATCTTTAGAATTTGACGCCATTGATCACATGCTCGTATCAAGTTGCCTTGTATAGAAAGTTGTAGAAAGAGGACTTACTGTAGAATTATCTGAAAACATGTATAGCTTTCTTAGCTTGCTCATGAATTGGCCAATCCCCCTCATTTGTAACCAATCTTGTGGAGGTGTTCACAAGTGCAATACAAGTTTTTCTTCACTTCCAACATTTTTCTTCTTTGTTCTCTGCTTTAGATTCCGCACATTTTCGTACACTTAGTGTTTATACTGAACAACCAAACCGTTCATAATTTAAATCTTGAACGATCGCTAGTACCACACGGCGTGTTGGCTTACAAAAAATTAAGCAGCCCGTTACAAAGGGAAGCAAACTCCTCTAGTATCCTCCTCCAAAACAAAAGAAATTCCTTCATCTTTTTTTATCTAGACCTGACCTTAATCCACTTAATATTTTCATGTATGGATATAGTTTTAATTTTGTTTATCCGAGCCTGGTTCGGACACGCTTAAACTAATCAAAAAAATGGGTAGAATACGAAATATTGAGTTTCGTCCCGGGTTCGATCCGAACTCATTTGAATAAGTAATTATTTTGATAATATATTTGAGTTTTTAATATTTGTTTGGATCCTTTAGAGACTGTAATTTGTAGGCATTATAATAATTATCTAAAATAATTTTTGATTTTTAATTGAAGTTTATGGTGTGCAATTAATGTTTGTTTAGAAATAAATTTTCTTCATTGCTTTGCCTTATTTTTTTAGGCTGTATATATCCTACCAATACCTCGACCTAACCCGACACAGATCCAGAAGAATAAGTTCAAGACTCGTTGGGTATTCGGGTTGAATCCAATACAAGTATATCTAAGCGGAGTTTAGATCCGAGTTCGAAATATTCAATTTTAATTCAGACCCGACTCGATTACAGTTCTATCTAATTTTGAAAAAAAAAATTAAAATAAAATTGGCTCTCTTCTTGGTCACCCCACGAATATAAATGCTTTCCTGGGTTCTTCCCCCAACCAGAAAAGATGCCTTCCTTCTCTCTCCACTCCACCCCCACTTCCAACCCGCAACCTCATCTCCACCTTCCTCCGCTGCATTGCTCCCTCCGCCCTACCCCTTTCCTCCCACTACTCCATTCCATTCCCCCCGCCACCACCCTTTCCCTTTCCCTTTCCTTTAAAATTCACTCCACCAACAATGTCCTTCCCACCACGAACTTTATCTCTCCCTTCTTCTTCCGTCCCATTTAAACTTTGGACTCTACGATGTTTTGTCAGGATAAGGATGGAATCTGCTACTGTGCCACCAAATGTACTTGCTGTGATCACGTCAGTGGCACTAGTATGTTATTTGGTATTTTTATGGGTTGAAGTGGAAAGAGATGTCCAATGGTGAACGAATAGTGGCGTATACCAGTGTTCTTGACCCCTTTTTCTGTATATCACTTATTTTTTGTTTTTTAAAGATTTGTTTTGGATTTTTTTGGCTGATTTTTTGTTATTTTAATTCAGGGGTATTTGTCCTACCATACACCGAAGGATTTGTCGGAGGCGTTGCTTAATGTCGTGCGGCTAATCAATTCTAAAAAAATAGAACATTTGCAATCATCCCTGGTGGTCTTGTGTTCTTCAGGGCATTGTGGCTTTTAAACTAATTTGTATGCGAAAAATAAATATATTTATAAATGGTTGATTTGGAATTTGATTTATAACTTACCTTGATTTTAGGTTGTTCTTTTATTTTTTTGGTTTCCTTGTAGTTTATGATTTGTTGTGTTGGTGTTGATCGCGGATTTGATGCGATTAGAGTAGTAAATGATGCGGTGACATATGATTCTACTATTTTATTGTTAGTTTTGCTTTTAAAAGTATGCGAATTTCGTCCTCTATGTGCAACAAGTATTGCTTTCAATTGTATGCAATATTTTTCTAAGTATTGAATTAAAATATTAAATTGATGTTTTGCAACAAAGTGGAGGCGGAAAGAAGGTGGACAGTAACTAATGAAATGACGCTGAGAAAATTGTCACAATGACGTTAGTTTAATCCTTTCTTTTGCTTTTGCTTTGATTGATTTAAGCTGAAAAGAGGTTAAGCTATTGATACTTTATACCAATTACATGTTGTCAACTCTGCTTAACTATGGTCAACATGATCTTAACCTTTATTTTATAAAACTAATGACTCAACACTAACTAATTAACCACCTGCTATTTGCTGGAAATAGCGAAATGCACATTGCTTCAATATTTCAAACAAATGACACATAATAGTCATAAGTCAAAATATTGACAAGTTATGGAAAACTACTCCAAATCAAGGAAGGGATCCAGATTTGTTGAGTTTCAAAGGATCAACCGCTTTTTTATCTCGAATCATCTTTAGAATTTGACGCCATTGATCACATGCTCGTATCAAGTTGCCTTGTATAGAAAGTTGTAGAAAGAGGACTTACTGTAGAATTATCTGAAAACATGTATAGCTTTCTTAGCTTGCTCATGAATTGGCCAATCCCCCTCATTTGTAACCAATCTTGTGGAGGTGTTCACAAGTGCAATACAAGTTTTTCTTCACTTCCAACATTTTTCTTCTTTGTTCTCTGCTTTAGATTCCGCACATTTTCGTACACTTAGTGTTTATACTGAACAACCAAACCGTTCATAATTTAAATCTTGAACGATCGCTAGTACCACACGGCGTGTTGGCTTACAAAAAATTAAGCAGCCCGTTACAAAGGGAAGCAAACTCCTCTAGTATCCTCCTCCAAAACAAAAGAAATTCCTTCATCTTTTTTTATCTAGACCTGACCTTAATCCACTTAATATTTTCATGTATGGATATAGTTTTAATTTTGTTTATCCGAGCCTGGTTCGGACACGCTTAAACTAATCAAAAAAATGGGTAGAATACGAAATATTGAGTTTCGTCCCGGGTTCGATCCGAACTCATTTGAATAAGTAATTATTTTGATAATATATTTGAGTTTTTAATATTTGTTTGGATCCTTTAGAGACTGTAATTTGTAGGCATTATAATAATTATCTAAAATAATTTTTGATTTTTAATTGAAGTTTATGGTGTGCAATTAATGTTTGTTTAGAAATAAATTTTCTTCATTGCTTTGCCTTATTTTTTTAGGCTGTATATATCCTACCAATACCTCGACCTAACCCGACACAGATCCAGAAGAATAAGTTCAAGACTCGTTGGGTATTCGGGTTGAATCCAATACAAGTATATCTAAGCGGAGTTTAGATCCGAGTTCGAAATATTCAATTTTAATTCAGACCCGACTCGATTACAGTTCTATCTAATTTTGAAAAAAAAAATTAAAATAAAATTGGCTCTCTTCTTGGTCACCCCACGAATATAAATGCTTTCCTGGGTTCTTCCCCCAACCAGAAAAGATGCCTTCCTTCTCTCTCCACTCCACCCCCACTTCCAACCCGCAACCTCATCTCCACCTTCCTCCGCTGCATTGCTCCCTCCGCCCTACCCCTTTCCTCCCACTACTCCATTCCATTCCCCCCGCCACCACCCTTTCCCTTTCCCTTTCCTTTAAAATTCACTCCACCAACAATGTCCTTCCCACCACGAACTTTATCTCTCCCTTCTTCTTCCGTCCCATTTAAACTTTGGACTCTACGATGTTTTGTCAGGATAAGGATGGAATCTGCTACTGTGCCACCAAATGTACTTGCTGTGATCACGTCAGTGGCACTAGTATGTTATTTGGTATTTTTATGGGTTGAAGTGGAAAGAGATGTCCAATGGTGAACGAATAGTGGCGTATACCAGTGTTCTTGACCCCTTTTTCTGTATATCACTTATTTTTTGTTTTTTAAAGATTTGTTTTGGATTTTTTTGGCTGATTTTTTGTTATTTTAATTCAGGGGTATTTGTCCTACCATACACCGAAGGATTTGTCGGAGGCGTTGCTTAATGTCGTGCGGCTAATCAATTCTAAAAAAATAGAACATTTGCAATCATCCCTGGTGGTCTTGTGTTCTTCAGGGCATTGTGGCTTTTAAACTAATTTGTATGCGAAAAATAAATATATTTATAAATGGTTGATTTGGAATTTGATTTATAACTTACCTTGATTTTAGGTTGTTCTTTTATTTTTTTGGTTTCCTTGTAGTTTATGATTTGTTGTGTTGGTGTTGATCGCGGATTTGATGCGATTAGAGTAGTAAATGATGCGGTGACATATGATTCTACTATTTTATTGTTAGTTTTGCTTTTAAAAGTATGCGAATTTCGTCCTCTATGTGCAACAAGTATTCCTTTCAATTGTATGCAATATTTTTCTAAGTATTGAATTAAAATATTAAATTGATGTTTTGCAACAAAGTGGAGGCGGAAAGAAGGTGGACAGTAACTAATGAAATGACGCTGAGAAAATTGTCACAATGACGTTAGTTTAATCCTTTCTTTTGCTTTTGCTTTGATTGATTTAAGCTGAAAAGAGGTTAAGCTATTGATACTTTATACCAATTACATGTTGTCAACTCTGCTTAACTATGGTCAACATGATCTTAACCTTTATTTTATAAAACTAATGACTCAACACTAACTAATTAACCACCTGCTATTTGCTGGAAATAGCGAAATGCACATTGCTTCAATATTTCAAACAAATGACACATAATAGTCATAAGTCAAAATATTGACAAGTTATGGAAAACTACTCCAAATCAAGGAAGGGATCCAGATTTGTTGAGTTTCAAAGGATCAACCGCTTTTTTATCTCGAATCATCTTTAGAATTTGACGCCATTGATCACATGCTCGTATCAAGTTGCCTTGTATAGAAAGTTGTAGAAAGAGGA
The DNA here is from genome assembly GCF_036785885.1 of Coffea arabica. NCBI lineage: Eukaryota > Viridiplantae > Streptophyta > Magnoliopsida > Gentianales > Rubiaceae > Coffea > Coffea arabica. The sequence goes on from NC_092313.1 coordinate 37,106,013, forward strand.
CTTACTGTAGAATTATCTGAAAACATGTATAGCTTTCTTAGCTTGCTCATGAATTGGCCAATCCCCCTCATTTGTAACCAATCTTGTGGAGGTGTTCACAAGTGCAATACAAGTTTTTCTTCACTTCCAACATTTTTCTTCTTTGTTCTCTGCTTTAGATTCCGCACATTTTCGTACACTTAGTGTTTATACTGAACAACCAAACCGTTCATAATTTAAATCTTGAACGATCGCTAGTACCACACGGCGTGTTGGCTTACAAAAAATTAAGCAGCCCGTTACAAAGGGAAGCAAACTCCTCTAGTATCCTCCTCCAAAACAAAAGAAATTCCTTCATCTTTTTTTATCTAGACCTGACCTTAATCCACTTAATATTTTCATGTATGGATATAGTTTTAATTTTGTTTATCCGAGCCTGGTTCGGACACGCTTAAACTAATCAAAAAAATGGGTAGAATACGAAATATTGAGTTTCGTCCCGGGTTCGATCCGAACTCATTTGAATAAGTAATTATTTTGATAATATATTTGAGTTTTTAATATTTGTTTGGATCCTTTAGAGACTGTAATTTGTAGGCATTATAATAATTATCTAAAATAATTTTTGATTTTTAATTGAAGTTTATGGTGTGCAATTAATGTTTGTTTAGAAATAAATTTTCTTCATTGCTTTGCCTTATTTTTTTAGGCTGTATATATCCTACCAATACCTCGACCTAACCCGACACAGATCCAGAAGAATAAGTTCAAGACTCGTTGGGTATTCGGGTTGAATCCAATACAAGTATATCTAAGCGGAGTTTAGATCCGAGTTCGAAATATTCAATTTTAATTCAGACCCGACTCGATTACAGTTCTATCTAATTTTGAAAAAAAAAATTAAAATAAAATTGGCTCTCTTCTTGGTCACCCCACGAATATAAATGCTTTCCTGGGTTCTTCCCCCAACCAGAAAAGATGCCTTCCTTCTCTCTCCACTCCACCCCCACTTCCAACCCGCAACCTCATCTCCACCTTCCTCCGCTGCATTGCTCCCTCCGCCCTACCCCTTTCCTCCCACTACTCCATTCCATTCCCCCCGCCACCACCCTTTCCCTTTCCCTTTCCTTTAAAATTCACTCCACCAACAATGTCCTTCCCACCACGAACTTTATCTCTCCCTTCTTCTTCCGTCCCATTTAAACTTTGGACTCTACGATGTTTTGTCAGGATAAGGATGGAATCTGCTACTGTGCCACCAAATGTACTTGCTGTGATCACGTCAGTGGCACTAGTATGTTATTTGGTATTTTTATGGGTTGAAGTGGAAAGAGATGTCCAATGGTGAACGAATAGTGGCGTATACCAGTGTTCTTGACCCCTTTTTCTGTATATCACTTATTTTTTGTTTTTTAAAGATTTGTTTTGGATTTTTTTGGCTGATTTTTTGTTATTTTAATTCAGGGGTATTTGTCCTACCATACACCGAAGGATTTGTCGGAGGCGTTGCTTAATGTCGTGCGGCTAATCAATTCTAAAAAAATAGAACATTTGCAATCATCCCTGGTGGTCTTGTGTTCTTCAGGGCATTGTGGCTTTTAAACTAATTTGTATGCGAAAAATAAATATATTTATAAATGGTTGATTTGGAATTTGATTTATAACTTACCTTGATTTTAGGTTGTTCTTTTATTTTTTTGGTTTCCTTGTAGTTTATGATTTGTTGTGTTGGTGTTGATCGCGGATTTGATGCGATTAGAGTAGTAAATGATGCGGTGACATATGATTCTACTATTTTATTGTTAGTTTTGCTTTTAAAAGTATGCGAATTTCGTCCTCTATGTGCAACAAGTATTCCTTTCAATTGTATGCAATATTTTTCTAAGTATTGAATTAAAATATTAAATTGATGTTTTGCAACAAAGTGGAGGCGGAAAGAAGGTGGACAGTAACTAATGAAATGACGCTGAGAAAATTGTCACAATGACGTTAGTTTAATCCTTTCTTTTGCTTTTGCTTTGATTGATTTAAGCTGAAAAGAGGTTAAGCTATTGATACTTTATACCAATTACATGTTGTCAACTCTGCTTAACTATGGTCAACATGATCTTAACCTTTATTTTATAAAACTAATGACTCAACACTAACTAATTAACCACCTGCTATTTGCTGGAAATAGCGAAATGCACATTGCTTCAATATTTCAAACAAATGACACATAATAGTCATAAGTCAAAATATTGACAAGTTATGGAAAACTACTCCAAATCAAGGAAGGGATCCAGATTTGTTGAGTTTCAAAGGATCAACCGCTTTTTTATCTCGAATCATCTTTAGAATTTGACGCCATTGATCACATGCTCGTATCAAGTTGCCTTGTATAGAAAGTTGTAGAAAGAGGACTTACTGTAGAATTATCTGAAAACATGTATAGCTTTCTTAGCTTGCTCATGAATTGGCCAATCCCCCTCATTTGTAACCAATCTTGTGGAGGTGTTCACAAGTGCAATACAAGTTTTTCTTCACTTCCAACATTTTTCTTCTTTGTTCTCTGCTTTAGATTCCGCACATTTTCGTACACTTAGTGTTTATACTGAACAACCAAACCGTTCATAATTTAAATCTTGAACGATCGCTAGTACCACACGGCGTGTTGGCTTACAAAAAATTAAGCAGCCCGTTACAAAGGGAAGCAAACTCCTCTAGTATCCTCCTCCAAAACAAAAGAAATTCCTTCATCTTTTTTTATCTAGACCTGACCTTAATCCACTTAATATTTTCATGTATGGATATAGTTTTAATTTTGTTTATCCGAGCCTGGTTCGGACACGCTTAAACTAATCAAAAAAATGGGTAGAATACGAAATATTGAGTTTCGTCCCGGGTTCGATCCGAACTCATTTGAATAAGTAATTATTTTGATAATATATTTGAGTTTTTAATATTTGTTTGGATCCTTTAGAGACTGTAATTTGTAGGCATTATAATAATTATCTAAAATAATTTTTGATTTTTAATTGAAGTTTATGGTGTGCAATTAATGTTTGTTTAGAAATAAATTTTCTTCATTGCTTTGCCTTATTTTTTTAGGCTGTATATATCCTACCAATACCTCGACCTAACCCGACACAGATCCAGAAGAATAAGTTCAAGACTCGTTGGGTATTCGGGTTGAATCCAATACAAGTATATCTAAGCGGAGTTTAGATCCGAGTTCGAAATATTCAATTTTAATTCAGACCCGACTCGATTACAGTTCTATCTAATTTTGAAAAAAAAAATTAAAATAAAATTGGCTCTCTTCTTGGTCACCCCACGAATATAAATGCTTTCCTGGGTTCTTCCCCCAACCAGAAAAGATGCCTTCCTTCTCTCTCCACTCCACCCCCACTTCCAACCCGCAACCTCATCTCCACCTTCCTCCGCTGCATTGCTCCCTCCGCCCTACCCCTTTCCTCCCACTACTCCATTCCATTCCCCCCGCCACCACCCTTTCCCTTTCCCTTTCCTTTAAAATTCACTCCACCAACAATGTCCTTCCCACCACGAACTTCATCTCTCCCTTCTTCTTCCGTCCCATTTAAACTTTGGACTCTACGATGTTTTGTCAGGATAAGGATGGAATCTGCTACTGTGCCACCAAATGTACTTGCTGTGATCACGTCAGTGGCACTAGTATGTTATTTGGTATTTTTATGGGTTGAAGTGGAAAGAGATGTCCAATGGTGAACGAATAGTGGCGTATACCAGTGTTCTTGACCCCTTTTTCTGTATATCACTTATTTTTTGTTTTTTAAAGATTTGTTTTGGATTTTTTTGGCTGATTTTTTGTTATTTTAATTCAGGGGTATTTGTCCTACCATACACCGAAGGATTTGTCGGAGGCGTTGCTTAATGTCGTGCGGCTAATCAATTCTAAAAAAATAGAACATTTGCAATCATCCCTGGTGGTCTTGTGTTCTTCAGGGCATTGTGGCTTTTAAACTAATTTGTATGCGAAAAATAAATATATTTATAAATGGTTGATTTGGAATTTGATTTATAACTTACCTTGATTTTAGGTTGTTCTTTTATTTTTTTGGTTTCCTTGTAGTTTATGATTTGTTGTGTTGGTGTTGATCGCGGATTTGATGCGATTAGAGTAGTAAATGATGCGGTGACATATGATTCTACTATTTTATTGTTAGTTTTGCTTTTAAAAGTATGCGAATTTCGTCCTCTATGTGCAACAAGTATTGCTTTCAATTGTATGCAATATTTTTCTAAGTATTGAATTAAAATATTAAATTGATGTTTTGCAACAAAGTGGAGGCGGAAAGAAGGTGGACAGTAACTAATGAAATGACGCTGAGAAAATTGTCACAATGACGTTAGTTTAATCCTTTCTTTTGCTTTTGCTTTGATTGATTTAAGCTGAAAAGAGGTTAAGCTATTGATACTTTATACCAATTACATGTTGTCAACTCTGCTTAACTATGGTCAACATGATCTTAACCTTTATTTTATAAAACTAATGACTCAACACTAACTAATTAACCACCTGCTATTTGCTGGAAATAGCGAAATGCACATTGCTTCAATATTTCAAACAAATGACACATAATAGTCATAAGTCAAAATATTGACAAGTTATGGAAAACTACTCCAAATCAAGGAAGGGATCCAGATTTGTTGAGTTTCAAAGGATCAACCGCTTTTTTATCTCGAATCATCTTTAGAATTTGACGCCATTGATCACATGCTCGTATCAAGTTGCCTTGTATAGAAAGTTGTAGAAAGAGGACTTACTGTAGAATTATCTGAAAACATGTATAGCTTTCTTAGCTTGCTCATGAATTGGCCAATCCCCCTCATTTGTAACCAATCTTGTGGAGGTGTTCACAAGTGCAATACAAGTTTTTCTTCACTTCCAACATTTTTCTTCTTTGTTCTCTGCTTTAGATTCCGCACATTTTCGTACACTTAGTGTTTATACTGAACAACCAAACCGTTCATAATTTAAATCTTGAACGATCGCTAGTACCACACGGCGTGTTGGCTTACAAAAAATTAAGCAGCCCGTTACAAAGGGAAGCAAACTCCTCTAGTATCCTCCTCCAAAACAAAAGAAATTCCTTCATCTTTTTTTATCTAGACCTGACCTTAATCCACTTAATATTTTCATGTATGGATATAGTTTTAATTTTGTTTATCCGAGCCTGGTTCGGACACGCTTAAACTAATCAAAAAAATGGGTAGAATACGAAATATTGAGTTTCGTCCCGGGTTCGATCCGAACTCATTTGAATAAGTAATTATTTTGATAATATATTTGAGTTTTTAATATTTGTTTGGATCCTTTAGAGACTGTAATTTGTAGGCATTATAATAATTATCTAAAATAATTTTTGATTTTTAATTGAAGTTTATGGTGTGCAATTAATGTTTGTTTAGAAATAAATTTTCTTCATTGCTTTGCCTTATTTTTTTAGGCTGTATATATCCTACCAATACCTCGACCTAACCCGACACAGATCCAGAAGAATAAGTTCAAGACTCGTTGGGTATTCGGGTTGAATCCAATACAAGTATATCTAAGCGGAGTTTAGATCCGAGTTCGAAATATTCAATTTTAATTCAGACCCGACTCGATTACAGTTCTATCTAATTTTGAAAAAAAAAATTAAAATAAAATTGGCTCTCTTCTTGGTCACCCCACGAATATAAATGCTTTCCTGGGTTCTTCCCCCAACCAGAAAAGATGCCTTCCTTCTCTCTCCACTCCACCCCCACTTCCAACCCGCAACCTCATCTCCACCTTCCTCCGCTGCATTGCTCCCTCCGCCCTACCCCTTTCCTCCCACTACTCCATTCCATTCCCCCCGCCACCACCCTTTCCCTTTCCCTTTCCTTTAAAATTCACTCCACCAACAATGTCCTTCCCACCACGAACTTCATCTCTCCCTTCTTCTTCCGTCCCATTTAAACTTTGGACTCTACGATGTTTTGTCAGGATAAGGATGGAATCTGCTACTGTGCCACCAAATGTACTTGCTGTGATCACGTCAGTGGCACTAGTATGTTATTTGGTATTTTTATGGGTTGAAGTGGAAAGAGATGTCCAATGGTGAACGAATAGTGGCGTATACCAGTGTTCTTGACCCCTTTTTCTGTATATCACTTATTTTTTGTTTTTTAAAGATTTGTTTTGGATTTTTTTGGCTGATTTTTTGTTATTTTAATTCAGGGGTATTTGTCCTACCATACACCGAAGGATTTGTCGGAGGCGTTGCTTAATGTCGTGCGGCTAATCAATTCTAAAAAAATAGAACATTTGCAATCATCCCTGGTGGTCTTGTGTTCTTCAGGGCATTGTGGCTTTTAAACTAATTTGTATGCGAAAAATAAATATATTTATAAATGGTTGATTTGGAATTTGATTTATAACTTACCTTGATTTTAGGTTGTTCTTTTATTTTTTTGGTTTCCTTGTAGTTTATGATTTGTTGTGTTGGTGTTGATCGCGGATTTGATGCGATTAGAGTAGTAAATGATGCGGTGACATATGATTCTACTATTTTATTGTTAGTTTTGCTTTTAAAAGTATGCGAATTTCGTCCTCTATGTGCAACAAGTATTGCTTTCAATTGTATGCAATATTTTTCTAAGTATTGAATTAAAATATTAAATTGATGTTTTGCAACAAAGTGGAGGCGGAAAGAAGGTGGACAGTAACTAATGAAATGACGCTGAGAAAATTGTCACAATGACGTTAGTTTAATCCTTTCTTTTGCTTTTGCTTTGATTGATTTAAGCTGAAAAGAGGTTAAGCTATTGATACTTTATACCAATTACATGTTGTCAACTCTGCTTAACTATGGTCAACATGATCTTAACCTTTATTTTATAAAACTAATGACTCAACACTAACTAATTAACCACCTGCTATTTGCTGGAAATAGCGAAATGCACATTGCTTCAATATTTCAAACAAATGACACATAATAGTCATAAGTCAAAATATTGACAAGTTATGGAAAACTACTCCAAATCAAGGAAGGGATCCAGATTTGTTGAGTTTCAAAGGATCAACCGCTTTTTTATCTCGAATCATCTTTAGAATTTGACGCCATTGATCACATGCTCGTATCAAGTTGCCTTGTATAGAAAGTTGTAGAAAGAGGACTTACTGTAGAATTATCTGAAAACATGTATAGCTTTCTTAGCTTGCTCATGAATTGGCCAATCCCCCTCATTTGTAACCAATCTTGTGGAGGTGTTCACAAGTGCAATACAAGTTTTTCTTCACTTCCAACATTTTTCTTCTTTGTTCTCTGCTTTAGATTCCGCACATTTTCGTACACTTAGTGTTTATACTGAACAACCAAACCGTTCATAATTTAAATCTTGAACGATCGCTAGTACCACACGGCGTGTTGGCTTACAAAAAATTAAGCAGCCCGTTACAAAGGGAAGCAAACTCCTCTAGTATCCTCCTCCAAAACAAAAGAAATTCCTTCATCTTTTTTTATCTAGACCTGACCTTAATCCACTTAATATTTTCATGTATGGATATAGTTTTAATTTTGTTTATCCGAGCCTGGTTCGGACACGCTTAAACTAATCAAAAAAATGGGTAGAATACGAAATATTGAGTTTCGTCCCGGGTTCGATCCGAACTCATTTGAATAAGTAATTATTTTGATAATATATTTGAGTTTTTAATATTTGTTTGGATCCTTTAGAGACTGTAATTTGTAGGCATTATAATAATTATCTAAAATAATTTTTGATTTTTAATTGAAGTTTATGGTGTGCAATTAATGTTTGTTTAGAAATAAATTTTCTTCATTGCTTTGCCTTATTTTTTTAGGCTGTATATATCCTACCAATACCTCGACCTAACCCGACACAGATCCAGAAGAATAAGTTCAAGACTCGTTGGGTATTCGGGTTGAATCCAATACAAGTATATCTAAGCGGAGTTTAGATCCGAGTTCGAAATATTCAATTTTAATTCAGACCCGACTCGATTACAGTTCTATCTAATTTTGAAAAAAAAAATTAAAATAAAATTGGCTCTCTTCTTGGTCACCCCACGAATATAAATGCTTTCCTGGGTTCTTCCCCCAACCAGAAAAGATGCCTTCCTTCTCTCTCCACTCCACCCCCACTTCCAACCCGCAACCTCATCTCCACCTTCCTCCGCTGCATTGCTCCCTCCGCCCTACCCCTTTCCTCCCACTACTCCATTCCATTCCCCCCGCCACCACCCTTTCCCTTTCCCTTTCCTTTAAAATTCACTCCACCAACAATGTCCTTCCCACCACGAACTTCATCTCTCCCTTCTTCTTCCGTCCCATTTAAACTTTGGACTCTACGATGTTTTGTCAGGATAAGGATGGAATCTGCTACTGTGCCACCAAATGTACTTGCTGTGATCACGTCAGTGGCACTAGTATGTTATTTGGTATTTTTATGGGTTGAAGTGGAAAGAGATGTCCAATGGTGAACGAATAGTGGCGTATACCAGTGTTCTTGACCCCTTTTTCTGTATATCACTTATTTTTTGTTTTTTAAAGATTTGTTTTGGATTTTTTTGGCTGATTTTTTGTTATTTTAATTCAGGGGTATTTGTCCTACCATACACCGAAGGATTTGTCGGAGGCGTTGCTTAATGTCGTGCGGCTAATCAATTCTAAAAAAATAGAACATTTGCAATCATCCCTGGTGGTCTTGTGTTCTTCAGGGCATTGTGGCTTTTAAACTAATTTGTATGCGAAAAATAAATATATTTATAAATGGTTGATTTGGAATTTGATTTATAACTTACCTTGATTTTAGGTTGTTCTTTTATTTTTTTGGTTTCCTTGTAGTTTATGATTTGTTGTGTTGGTGTTGATCGCGGATTTGATGCGATTAGAGTAGTAAATGATGCGGTGACATATGATTCTACTATTTTATTGTTAGTTTTGCTTTTAAAAGTATGCGAATTTCGTCCTCTATGTGCAACAAGTATTGCTTTCAATTGTATGCAATATTTTTCTAAGTATTGAATTAAAATATTAAATTGATGTTTTGCAACAAAGTGGAGGCGGAAAGAAGGTGGACAGTAACTAATGAAATGACGCTGAGAAAATTGTCACAATGACGTTAGTTTAATCCTTTCTTTTGCTTTTGCTTTGATTGATTTAAGCTGAAAAGAGGTTAAGCTATTGATACTTTATACCAATTACATGTTGTCAACTCTGCTTAACTATGGTCAACATGATCTTAACCTTTATTTTATAAAACTAATGACTCAACACTAACTAATTAACCACCTGCTATTTGCTGGAAATAGCGAAATGCACATTGCTTCAATATTTCAAACAAATGACACATAATAGTCATAAGTCAAAATATTGACAAGTTATGGAAAACTACTCCAAATCAAGGAAGGGATCCAGATTTGTTGAGTTTCAAAGGATCAACCGCTTTTTTATCTCGAATCATCTTTAGAATTTGACGCCATTGATCACATGCTCGTATCAAGTTGCCTTGTATAGAAAGTTGTAGAAAGAGGACTTACTGTAGAATTATCTGAAAACATGTATAGCTTTCTTAGCTTGCTCATGAATTGGCCAATCCCCCTCATTTGTAACCAATCTTGTGGAGGTGTTCACAAGTGCAATACAAGTTTTTCTTCACTTCCAACATTTTTCTTCTTTGTTCTCTGCTTTAGATTCCGCACATTTTCGTACACTTAGTGTTTATACTGAACAACCAAACCGTTCATAATTTAAATCTTGAACGATCGCTAGTACCACACGGCGTGTTGGCTTACAAAAAATTAAGCAGCCCGTTACAAAGGGAAGCAAACTCCTCTAGTATCCTCCTCCAAAACAAAAGAAATTCCTTCATCTTTTTTTATCTAGACCTGACCTTAATCCACTTAATATTTTCATGTATGGATATAGTTTTAATTTTGTTTATCCGAGCCTGGTTCGGACACGCTTAAACTAATCAAAAAAATGGGTAGAATACGAAATATTGAGTTTCGTCCCGGGTTCGATCCGAACTCATTTGAATAAGTAATTATTTTGATAATATATTTGAGTTTTTAATATTTGTTTGGATCCTTTAGAGACTGTAATTTGTAGGCATTATAATAATTATCTAAAATAATTTTTGATTTTTAATTGAAGTTTATGGTGTGCAATTAATGTTTGTTTAGAAATAAATTTTCTTCATTGCTTTGCCTTATTTTTTTAGGCTGTATATATCCTACCAATACCTCGACCTAACCCGACACAGATCCAGAAGAATAAGTTCAAGACTCGTTGGGTATTCGGGTTGAATCCAATACAAGTATATCTAAGCGGAGTTTAGATCCGAGTTCGAAATATTCAATTTTAATTCAGACCCGACTCGATTACAGTTCTATCTAATTTTGAAAAAAAAAATTAAAATAAAATTGGCTCTCTTCTTGGTCACCCCACGAATATAAATGCTTTCCTGGGTTCTTCCCCCAACCAGAAAAGATGCCTTCCTTCTCTCTCCACTCCACCCCCACTTCCAACCCGCAACCTCATCTCCACCTTCCTCCGCTGCATTGCTCCCTCCGCCCTACCCCTTTCCTCCCACTACTCCATTCCATTCCCCCCGCCACCACCCTTTCCCTTTCCCTTTCCTTTAAAATTCACTCCACCAACAATGTCCTTCCCACCACGAACTTCATCTCTCCCTTCTTCTTCCGTCCCATTTAAACTTTGGACTCTACGATGTTTTGTCAGGATAAGGATGGAATCTGCTACTGTGCCACCAAATGTACTTGCTGTGATCACGTCAGTGGCACTAGTATGTTATTTGGTATTTTTATGGGTTGAAGTGGAAAGAGATGTCCAATGGTGAACGAATAGTGGCGTATACCAGTGTTCTTGACCCCTTTTTCTGTATATCACTTATTTTTTGTTTTTTAAAGATTTGTTTTGGATTTTTTTGGCTGATTTTTTGTTATTTTAATTCAGGGGTATTTGTCCTACCATACACCGAAGGATTTGTCGGAGGCGTTGCTTAATGTCGTGCGGCTAATCAATTCTAAAAAAATAGAACATTTGCAATCATCCCTGGTGGTCTTGTGTTCTTCAGGGCATTGTGGCTTTTAAACTAATTTGTATGCGAAAAATAAATATATTTATAAATGGTTGATTTGGAATTTGATTTATAACTTACCTTGATTTTAGGTTGTTCTTTTATTTTTTTGGTTTCCTTGTAGTTTATGATTTGTTGTGTTGGTGTTGATCGCGGATTTGATGCGATTAGAGTAGTAAATGATGCGGTGACATATGATTCTACTATTTTATTGTTAGTTTTGCTTTTAAAAGTATGCGAATTTCGTCCTCTATGTGCAACAAGTATTGCTTTCAATTGTATGCAATATTTTTCTAAGTATTGAATTAAAATATTAAATTGATGTTTTGCAACAAAGTGGAGGCGGAAAGAAGGTGGACAGTAACTAATGAAATGACGCTGAGAAAATTGTCACAATGACGTTAGTTTAATCCTTTCTTTTGCTTTTGCTTTGATTGATTTAAGCTGAAAAGAGGTTAAGCTATTGATACTTTATACCAATTACATGTTGTCAACTCTGCTTAACTATGGTCAACATGATCTTAACCTTTATTTTATAAAACTAATGACTCAACACTAACTAATTAACCACCTGCTATTTGCTGGAAATAGCGAAATGCACATTGCTTCAATATTTCAAACAAATGACACATAATAGTCATAAGTCAAAATATTGACAAGTTATGGAAAACTACTCCAAATCAAGGAAGGGATCCAGATTTGTTGAGTTTCAAAGGATCAACCGCTTTTTTATCTCGAATCATCTTTAGAATTTGACGCCATTGATCACATGCTCGTATCAAGTTGCCTTGTATAGAAAGTTGTAGAAAGAGGACTTACTGTAGAATTATCTGAAAACATGTATAGCTTTCTTAGCTTGCTCATGAATTGGCCAATCCCCCTCATTTGTAACCAATCTTGTGGAGGTGTTCACAAGTGCAATACAAGTTTTTCTTCACTTCCAACATTTTTCTTCTTTGTTCTCTGCTTTAGATTCCGCACATTTTCGTACACTTAGTGTTTATACTGAACAACCAAACCGTTCATAATTTAAATCTTGAACGATCGCTAGTACCACACGGCGTGTTGGCTTACAAAAAATTAAGCAGCCCGTTACAAAGGGAAGCAAACTCCTCTAGTATCCTCCTCCAAAACAAAAGAAATTCCTTCATCTTTTTTTATCTAGACCTGACCTTAATCCACTTAATATTTTCATGTATGGATATAGTTTTAATTTTGTTTATCCGAGCCTGGTTCGGACACGCTTAAACTAATCAAAAAAATGGGTAGAATACGAAATATTGAGTTTCGTCCCGGGTTCGATCCGAACTCATTTGAATAAGTAATTATTTTGATAATATATTTGAGTTTTTAATATTTGTTTGGATCCTTTAGAGACTGTAATTTGTAGGCATTATAATAATTATCTAAAATAATTTTTGATTTTTAATTGAAGTTTATGGTGTGCAATTAATGTTTGTTTAGAAATAAATTTTCTTCATTGCTTTGCCTTATTTTTTTAGGCTGTATATATCCTACCAATACCTCGACCTAACCCGACACAGATCCAGAAGAATAAGTTCAAGACTCGTTGGGTATTCGGGTTGAATCCAATACAAGTATATCTAAGCGGAGTTTAGATCCGAGTTCGAAATATTCAATTTTAATTCAGACCCGACTCGATTACAGTTCTATCTAATTTTGAAAAAAAAAATTAAAATAAAATTGGCTCTCTTCTTGGTCACCCCACGAATATAAATGCTTTCCTGGGTTCTTCCCCCAACCAGAAAAGATGCCTTCCTTCTCTCTCCACTCCACCCCCACTTCCAACCCGCAACCTCATCTCCACCTTCCTCCGCTGCATTGCTCCCTCCGCCCTACCCCTTTCCTCCCACTACTCCATTCCATTCCCCCCGCCACCACCCTTTCCCTTTCCCTTTCCTTTAAAATTCACTCCACCAACAATGTCCTTCCCACCACGAACTTTATCTCTCCCTTCTTCTTCCGTCCCATTTAAACTTTGGACTCTACGATGTTTTGTCAGGATAAGGATGGAATCTGCTACTGTGCCACCAAATGTACTTGCTGTGATCACGTCAGTGGCACTAGTATGTTATTTGGTATTTTTATGGGTTGAAGTGGAAAGAGATGTCCAATGGTGAACGAATAGTGGCGTATACCAGTGTTCTTGACCCCTTTTTCTGTATATCACTTATTTTTTGTTTTTTAAAGATTTGTTTTGGATTTTTTTGGCTGATTTTTTGTTATTTTAATTCAGGGGTATTTGTCCTACCATACACCGAAGGATTTGTCGGAGGCGTTGCTTAATGTCGTGCGGCTAATCAATTCTAAAAAAATAGAACATTTGCAATCATCCCTGGTGGTCTTGTGTTCTTCAGGGCATTGTGGCTTTTAAACTAATTTGTATGCGAAAAATAAATATATTTATAAATGGTTGATTTGGAATTTGATTTATAACTTACCTTGATTTTAGGTTGTTCTTTTATTTTTTTGGTTTCCTTGTAGTTTATGATTTGTTGTGTTGGTGTTGATCGCGGATTTGATGCGATTAGAGTAGTAAATGATGCGGTGACATATGATTCTACTATTTTATTGTTAGTTTTGCTTTTAAAAGTATGCGAATTTCGTCCTCTATGTGCAACAAGTATTGCTTTCAATTGTATGCAATATTTTTCTAAGTATTGAATTAAAATATTAAATTGATGTTTTGCAACAAAGTGGAGGCGGAAAGAAGGTGGACAGTAACTAATGAAATGACGCTGAGAAAATTGTCACAATGACGTTAGTTTAATCCTTTCTTTTGCTTTTGCTTTGATTGATTTAAGCTGAAAAGAGGTTAAGCTATTGATACTTTATACCAATTACATGTTGTCAACTCTGCTTAACTATGGTCAACATGATCTTAACCTTTATTTTATAAAACTAATGACTCAACACTAACTAATTAACCACCTGCTATTTGCTGGAAATAGCGAAATGCACATTGCTTCAATATTTCAAACAAATGACACATAATAGTCATAAGTCAAAATATTGACAAGTTATGGAAAACTACTCCAAATCAAGGAAGGGATCCAGATTTGTTGAGTTTCAAAGGATCAACCGCTTTTTTATCTCGAATCATCTTTAGAATTTGACGCCATTGATCACATGCTCGTATCAAGTTGCCTTGTATAGAAAGTTGTAGAAAGAGGACTTACTGTAGAATTATCTGAAAACATGTATAGCTTTCTTAGCTTGCTCATGAATTGGCCAATCCCCCTCATTTGTAACCAATCTTGTGGAGGTGTTCACAAGTGCAATACAAGTTTTTCTTCACTTCCAACATTTTTCTTCTTTGTTCTCTGCTTTAGATTCCGCACATTTTCGTACACTTAGTGTTTATACTGAACAACCAAACCGTTCATAATTTAAATCTTGAACGATCGCTAGTACCACACGGCGTGTTGGCTTACAAAAAATTAAGCAGCCCGTTACAAAGGGAAGCAAACTCCTCTAGTATCCTCCTCCAAAACAAAAGAAATTCCTTCATCTTTTTTTATCTAGACCTGACCTTAATCCACTTAATATTTTCATGTATGGATATAGTTTTAATTTTGTTTATCCGAGCCTGGTTCGGACACGCTTAAACTAATCAAAAAAATGGGTAGAATACGAAATATTGAGTTTCGTCCCGGGTTCGATCCGAACTCATTTGAATAAGTAATTATTTTGATAATATATTTGAGTTTTTAATATTTGTTTGGATCCTTTAGAGACTGTAATTTGTAGGCATTATAATAATTATCTAAAATAATTTTTGATTTTTAATTGAAGTTTATGGTGTGCAATTAATGTTTGTTTAGAAATAAATTTTCTTCATTGCTTTGCCTTATTTTTTTAGGCTGTATATATCCTACCAATACCTCGACCTAACCCGACACAGATCCAGAAGAATAAGTTCAAGACTCGTTGGGTATTCGGGTTGAATCCAATACAAGTATATCTAAGCGGAGTTTAGATCCGAGTTCGAAATATTCAATTTTAATTCAGACCCGACTCGATTACAGTTCTATCTAATTTTGAAAAAAAAAATTAAAATAAAATTGGCTCTCTTCTTGGTCACCCCACGAATATAAATGCTTTCCTGGGTTCTTCCCCCAACCAGAAAAGATGCCTTCCTTCTCTCTCCACTCCACCCCCACTTCCAACCCGCAACCTCATCTCCACCTTCCTCCGCTGCATTGCTCCCTCCGCCCTACCCCTTTCCTCCCACTACTCCATTCCATTCCCCCCGCCACCACCCTTTCCCTTTCCCTTTCCTTTAAAATTCACTCCACCAACAATGTCCTTCCCACCACGAACTTTATCTCTCCCTTCTTCTTCCGTCCCATTTAAACTTTGGACTCTACGATGTTTTGTCAGGATAAGGATGGAATCTGCTACTGTGCCACCAAATGTACTTGCTGTGATCACGTCAGTGGCACTAGTATGTTATTTGGTATTTTTATGGGTTGAAGTGGAAAGAGATGTCCAATGGTGAACGAATAGTGGCGTATACCAGTGTTCTTGACCCCTTTTTCTGTATATCACTTATTTTTTGTTTTTTAAAGATTTGTTTTGGATTTTTTTGGCTGATTTTTTGTTATTTTAATTCAGGGGTATTTGTCCTACCATACACCGAAGGATTTGTCGGAGGCGTTGCTTAATGTCGTGCGGCTAATCAATTCTAAAAAAATAGAACATTTGCAATCATCCCTGGTGGTCTTGTGTTCTTCAGGGCATTGTGGCTTTTAAACTAATTTGTATGCGAAAAATAAATATATTTATAAATGGTTGATTTGGAATTTGATTTATAACTTACCTTGATTTTAGGTTGTTCTTTTATTTTTTTGGTTTCCTTGTAGTTTATGATTTGTTGTGTTGGTGTTGATCGCGGATTTGATGCGATTAGAGTAGTAAATGATGCGGTGACATATGATTCTACTATTTTATTGTTAGTTTTGCTTTTAAAAGTATGCGAATTTCGTCCTCTATGTGCAACAAGTATTCCTTTCAATTGTATGCAATATTTTTCTAAGTATTGAATTAAAATATTAAATTGATGTTTTGCAACAAAGTGGAGGCGGAAAGAAGGTGGACAGTAACTAATGAAATGACGCTGAGAAAATTGTCACAATGACGTTAGTTTAATCCTTTCTTTTGCTTTTGCTTTGATTGATTTAAGCTGAAAAGAGGTTAAGCTATTGATACTTTATACCAATTACATGTTGTCAACTCTGCTTAACTATGGTCAACATGATCTTAACCTTTATTTTATAAAACTAATGACTCAACACTAACTAATTAACCACCTGCTATTTGCTGGAAATAGCGAAATGCACATTGCTTCAATATTTCAAACAAATGACACATAATAGTCATAAGTCAAAATATTGACAAGTTATGGAAAACTACTCCAAATCAAGGAAGGGATCCAGATTTGTTGAGTTTCAAAGGATCAACCGCTTTTTTATCTCGAATCATCTTTAGAATTTGACGCCATTGATCACATGCTCGTATCAAGTTGCCTTGTATAGAAAGTTGTAGAAAGAGGACTTACTGTAGAATTATCTGAAAACATGTATAGCTTTCTTAGCTTGCTCATGAATTGGCCAATCCCCCTCATTTGTAACCAATCTTGTGGAGGTGTTCACAAGTGCAATACAAGTTTTTCTTCACTTCCAACATTTTTCTTCTTTGTTCTCTGCTTTAGATTCCGCACATTTTCGTACACTTAGTGTTTATACTGAACAACCAAACCGTTCATAATTTAAATCTTGAACGATCGCTAGTACCACACGGCGTGTTGGCTTACAAAAAATTAAGCAGCCCGTTACAAAGGGAAGCAAACTCCTCTAGTATCCTCCTCCAAAACAAAAGAAATTCCTTCATCTTTTTTTATCTAGACCTGACCTTAATCCACTTAATATTTTCATGTATGGATATAGTTTTAATTTTGTTTATCCGAGCCTGGTTCGGACACGCTTAAACTAATCAAAAAAATGGGTAGAATACGAAATATTGAGTTTCGTCCCGGGTTCGATCCGAACTCATTTGAATAAGTAATTATTTTGATAATATATTTGAGTTTTTAATATTTGTTTGGATCCTTTAGAGACTGTAATTTGTAGGCATTATAATAATTATCTAAAATAATTTTTGATTTTTAATTGAAGTTTATGGTGTGCAATTAATGTTTGTTTAGAAATAAATTTTCTTCATTGCTTTGCCTTATTTTTTTAGGCTGTATATATCCTACCAATACCTCGACCTAACCCGACACAGATCCAGAAGAATAAGTTCAAGACTCGTTGGGTATTCGGGTTGAATCCAATACAAGTATATCTGAGCGGAGTTTAGATCCGAGTCCGAAATATTCAATTTTAATTCAGACCCGACTCGATTACAGTTCTATCTAATTTTGAAAAAAAAAATTAAAATAAAATTGGTTCTCTTCTTGGTCACCCCACGAATATAAATGCTTTCCTTTGTTCTTCCCCCAACCAGAAAAGATGCCTTCCTTCTCTCTCCACTCCACCCCCACTTCCAACCCGCAACCTCATCTCCACCTTCCTCCGCTGCATTGCTCCCTCCGCCCTACCCCTTTCCTCCCACTACTCCATTCCATTCCCCCCGCCACCACCCTTTCCCTTTCCCTTTCCTTTAAAATTCACTCCACCAACAATGTCCTTCCCACCACGAACTTCATCTCTCCCTTCTTCTTCCGTCCCATTTAAACTTTGGACTCTACGATGTTTTGTCAGGATAAGGATGGAATCTGCTACTGTGCCACCAAATGTACTTGCTGTGATCACATCAGTGGCACTAGTATGTTATTTGGTATTTTTATGGGTTGAAGTGGAAAGAGATGTCCAATGGTGAACGAATAGTGGCGTATACCAGTGTTCTTGACCCCTTTTTCTGTATATCACTTATTTTTTGTTTTTTAAAGATTTGTTTTGGATTTTTTTGGCTGATTTTTTGTTATTTTAATTCAGGGGTATTTGTCCTACCATACACCGAAGGATTTGTCGGAGGCGTTGCTTAATGTCGTGCGGCTAATCAATTCTAAAAAAATAGAACATTTGCAATCATCCCTGGTGGTCTTGTGTTCTTCAGGGCATTGTGGCTTTTAAACTAATTTGTACGCGAAAAATAAATATATTTATAAATGGTTGATTTGGAATTTGATTTATAACTTACCTTGATTTTAGGTTGTTCTTTTATTTTTTTGGTTTCCTTGTAGTTTATGATTTGTTGTGTTGGTGTTGATCGCGGATTTGATGCGATTAGAGTAGTAAATGATGCGGTGACATATGATTCTACTATTTTATTGTTAGTTTTGCTTTTAAAAGTATGCGAATTTCGTCCTCTATGTGCAACAAGTATTCCTTTCAATTGTATGCAATATTTTTCTAAGTATTGAATTAAAATATTAAATTGATGTTTTGCAACAAAGTGGAGGCGGAAAGAAGGTGGACAGTAACTAATGAAATGACGCTGAGAAAATTGTCACAATGACGTTAGTTTAATCCTTTCTTTTGCTTTTGCTTTGATTGATTTAAGCTGAAAAGAGGTTAAGCTATTGATACTTTATACCAATTACATGTTGTCAACTCTGCTTAACTATGGTCAACATGATCTTAACCTTTATTTTATAAAACTAATGACTCAACACTAACTAATTAACCACCTGCTATTTGCTGGAAATAGCGAAATGCACATTGCTTCAATATTTCAAACAAATGACACATAATAGTCATAAGTCAAAATATTGACAAGTTATGGAAAACTACTCCAAATCAAGGAAGGGATCCAGATTTGTTGAGTTTCAAAGGATCAACCGCTTTTTTATCTCGAATCATCTTTAGAATTTGACGCCATTGATCACATGCTCGTATCAAGTTGCCTTGTATAGAAAGTTGTAGAAAGAGGACTTACTGTAGAATTATCTGAAAACATGTATAGCTTTCTTAGCTTGCTCATGAATTGGCCAATCCCCCTCATTTGTAACCAATCTTGTGGAGGTGTTCACAAGTGCAATACAAGTTTTTCTTCACTTCCAACATTTTTCTTCTTTGTTCTCTGCTTTAGATTCCGCACATTTTCGTACACTTAGTGTTTATACTGAACAACCAAACCGTTCATAATTTAAATCTTGAACGATCGCTAGTACCACACGGCGTGTTGGCTTACAAAAAATTAAGCAGCCCGTTACAAAGGGAAGCAAACTCCTCTAGTATCCTCCTCCAAAACAAAAGAAATTCCTTCATCTTTTTTTATCTAGACCTGACCTTAATCCACTTAATATTTTCATGTATGGATATAGTTTTAATTTTGTTTATCCGAGCCTGGTTCGGACACGCTTAAACTAATCAAAAAAATGGGTAGAATACGAAATATTGAGTTTCGTCCCGGGTTCGATCCGAACTCATTTGAATAAGTAATTATTTTGATAATATATTTGAGTTTTTAATATTTGTTTGGATCCTTTAGAGACTGTAATTTGTAGGCATTATAATAATTATCTAAAATAATTTTTGATTTTTAATTGAAGTTTATGGTGTGCAATTAATGTTTGTTTAGAAATAAATTTTCTTCATTGCTTTGCCTTATTTTTTTAGGCTGTATATATCCTACCAATACCTCGACCTAACCCGACACAGATCCAGAAGAATAAGTTCAAGACTCGTTGGGTATTCGGGTTGAATCCAATACAAGTATATCTGAGCGGAGTTTAGATCCGAGTCCGAAATATTCAATTTTAATTCAGACCCGACTCGATTACAGTTCTATCTAATTTTGAAAAAAAAAATTAAAATAAAATTGGTTCTCTTCTTGGTCACCCCACGAATATAAATGCTTTCCTTTGTTCTTCCCCCAACCAGAAAAGATGCCTTCCTTCTCTCTCCACTCCACCCCCACTTCCAACCCGCAACCTCATCTCCACCTTCCTCCGCTGCATTGCTCCCTCCGCCCTACCCCTTTCCTCCCACTACTCCATTCCATTCCCCCCGCCACCACCCTTTCCCTTTCCCTTTCCTTTAAAATTCACTCCACCAACAATGTCCTTCCCACCACGAACTTCATCTCTCCCTTCTTCTTCCGTCCCATTTAAACTTTGGACTCTACGATGTTTTGTCAGGATAAGGATGGAATCTGCTACTGTGCCACCAAATGTACTTGCTGTGATCACATCAGTGGCACTAGTATGTTATTTGGTATTTTTATGGGTTGAAGTGGAAAGAGATGTCCAATGGTGAACGAATAGTGGCGTATACCAGTGTTCTTGACCCCTTTTTCTGTATATCACTTATTTTTTGTTTTTTAAAGATTTGTTTTGGATTTTTTTGGCTGATTTTTTGTTATTTTAATTCAGGGGTATTTGTCCTACCATACACCGAAGGATTTGTCGGAGGCGTTGCTTAATGTCGTGCGGCTAATCAATTCTAAAAAAATAGAACATTTGCAATCATCCCTGGTGGTCTTGTGTTCTTCAGGGCATTGTGGCTTTTAAACTAATTTGTACGCGAAAAATAAATATATTTATAAATGGTTGATTTGGAATTTGATTTATAACTTACCTTGATTTTAGGTTGTTCTTTTATTTTTTTGGTTTCCTTGTAGTTTATGATTTGTTGTGTTGGTGTTGATCGCGGATTTGATGCGATTAGAGTAGTAAATGATGCGGTGACATATGATTCTACTATTTTATTGTTAGTTTTGCTTTTAAAAGTATGCGAATTTCGTCCTCTATGTGCAACAAGTATTCCTTTCAATTGTATGCAATATTTTTCTAAGTATTGAATTAAAATATTAAATTGATGTTTTGCAACAAAGTGGAGGCGGAAAGAAGGTGGACAGTAACTAATGAAATGACGCTGAGAAAATTGTCACAATGACGTTAGTTTAATCCTTTCTTTTGCTTTTGCTTTGATTGATTTAAGCTGAAAAGAGGTTAAGCTATTGATACTTTATACCAATTACATGTTGTCAACTCTGCTTAACTATGGTCAACATGATCTTAACCTTTATTTTATAAAACTAATGACTCAACACTAACTAATTAACCACCTGCTATTTGCTGGAAATAGCGAAATGCACATTGCTTCAATATTTCAAACAAATGACACATAATAGTCATAAGTCAAAATATTGACAAGTTATGGAAAACTACTCCAAATCAAGGAAGGGATCCAGATTTGTTGAGTTTCAAAGGATCAACCGCTTTTTTATCTCGAATCATCTTTAGAATTTGACGCCATTGATCACATGCTCGTATCAAGTTGCCTTGTATAGAAAGTTGTAGAAAGAGGACTTACTGTAGAATTATCTGAAAACATGTATAGCTTTCTTAGCTTGCTCATGAATTGGCCAATCCCCCTCATTTGTAACCAATCTTGTGGAGGTGTTCACAAGTGCAATACAAGTTTTTCTTCACTTCCAACATTTTTCTTCTTTGTTCTCTGCTTTAGATTCCGCACATTTTCGTACACTTAGTGTTTATACTGAACAACCAAACCGTTCATAATTTAAATCTTGAACGATCGCTAGTACCACACGGCGTGTTGGCTTACAAAAAATTAAGCAGCCCGTTACAAAGGGAAGCAAACTCCTCTAGTATCCTCCTCCAAAACAAAAGAAATTCCTTCATCTTTTTTTATCTAGACCTGACCTTAATCCACTTAATATTTTCATGTATGGATATAGTTTTAATTTTGTTTATCCGAGCCTGGTTCGGACACGCTTAAACTAATCAAAAAAATGGGTAGAATACGAAATATTGAGTTTCGTCCCGGGTTCGATCCGAACTCATTTGAATAAGTAATTATTTTGATAATATATTTGAGTTTTTAATATTTGTTTGGATCCTTTAGAGACTGTAATTTGTAGGCATTATAATAATTATCTAAAATAATTTTTGATTTTTAATTGAAGTTTATGGTGTGCAATTAATGTTTGTTTAGAAATAAATTTTCTTCATTGCTTTGCCTTATTTTTTTAGGCTGTATATATCCTACCAATACCTCGACCTAACCCGACACAGATCCAGAAGAATAAGTTCAAGACTCGTTGGGTATTCGGGTTGAATCCAATACAAGTATATCTAAGCGGAGTTTAGATCCGAGTCCGAAATATTCAATTTTAATTCAGACCCGACTCGATTACAGTTCTATCTAATTTTGAAAAAAAAAATTAAAATAAAATTGGTTCTCTTCTTGGTCACCCCACGAATATAAATGCTTTCCTTTGTTCTTCCCCCAACCAGAAAAGATGCCTTCCTTCTCTCTCCACTCCACCCCCACTTCCAACCCGCAACCTCATCTCCACCTTCCTCCGCTGCATTGCTCCCTCCGCCCTACCCCTTTCCTCCCACTACTCCATTCCATTCCCCCCGCCACCACCCTTTCCCTTTCCCTTTCCTTTAAAATTCACTCCACCAACAATGTCCTTCCCACCACGAACTTCATCTCTCCCTTCTTCTTCCGTCCCATTTAAACTTTGGACTCTACGATGTTTTGTCAGGATAAGGATGGAATCTGCTACTGTGCCACCAAATGTACTTGCTGTGATCACATCAGTGGCACTAGTATGTTATTTGGTATTTTTATGGGTTGAAGTGGAAAGAGATGTCCAATGGTGAACGAATAGTGGCGTATACCAGTGTTCTTGACCCCTTTTTCTGTATATCACTTATTTTTTGTTTTTTAAAGATTTGTTTTGGATTTTTTTGGCTGATTTTTTGTTATTTTAATTCAGGGGTATTTGTCCTACCATACACCGAAGGATTTGTCGGAGGCGTTGCTTAATGTCGTGCGGCTAATCAATTCTAAAAAAATAGAACATTTGCAATCATCCCTGGTGGTCTTGTGTTCTTCAGGGCATTGTGGCTTTTAAACTAATTTGTATGCGAAAAATAAATATATTTATAAATGGTTGATTTGGAATTTGATTTATAACTTACCTTGATTTTAGGTTGTTCTTTTATTTTTTTGGTTTCCTTGTAGTTTATGATTTGTTGTGTTGGTGTTGATCGCGGATTTGATGCGATTAGAGTAGTAAATGATGCGGTGACATATGATTCTACTATTTTATTGTTAGTTTTGCTTTTAAAAGTATGCGAATTTCGTCCTCTATGTGCAACAAGTATTCCTTTCAATTGTATGCAATATTTTTCTAAGTATTGAATTAAAATATTAAATTGATGTTTTGCAACAAAGTGGAGGCGGAAAGAAGGTGGACAGTAACTAATGAAATGACGCTGAGAAAATTGTCACAATGACGTTAGTTTAATCCTTTCTTTTGCTTTTGCTTTGATTGATTTAAGCTGAAAAGAGGTTAAGCTATTGATACTTTATACCAATTACATGTTGTCAACTCTGCTTAACTATGGTCAACATGATCTTAACCTTTATTTTATAAAACTAATGACTCAACACTAACTAATTAACCACCTGCTATTTGCTGGAAATAGCGAAATGCACATTGCTTCAATATTTCAAACAAATGACACATAATAGTCATAAGTCAAAATATTGACAAGTTATGGAAAACTACTCCAAATCAAGGAAGGGATCCAGATTTGTTGAGTTTCAAAGGATCAACCGCTTTTTTATCTCGAATCATCTTTAGAATTTGACGCCATTGATCACATGCTCGTATCAAGTTGCCTTGTATAGAAAGTTGTAGAAAGAGGACTTACTGTAGAATTATCTGAAAACATGTATAGCTTTCTTAGCTTGCTCATGAATTGGCCAATCCCCCTCATTTGTAACCAATCTTGTGGAGGTGTTCACAAGTGCAATACAAGTTTTTCTTCACTTCCAACATTTTTCTTCTTTGTTCTCTGCTTTAGATTCCGCACATTTTCGTACACTTAGTGTTTATACTGAACAACCAAACCGTTCATAATTTAAATCTTGAACGATCGCTAGTACCACACGGCGTGTTGGCTTACAAAAAATTAAGCAGCCCGTTACAAAGGGAAGCAAACTCCTCTAGTATCCTCCTCCAAAACAAAAGAAATTCCTTCATCTTTTTTTATCTAGACCTGACCTTAATCCACTTAATATTTTCATGTATGGATATAGTTTTAATTTTGTTTATCCGAGCCTGGTTCGGACACGCTTAAACTAATCAAAAAAATGGGTAGAATACGAAATATTGAGTTTCGTCCCGGGTTCGATCCGAACTCATTTGAATAAGTAATTATTTTGATAATATATTTGAGTTTTTAATATTTGTTTGGATCCTTTAGAGACTGTAATTTGTAGGCATTATAATAATTATCTAAAATAATTTTTGATTTTTAATTGAAGTTTATGGTGTGCAATTAATGTTTGTTTAGAAATAAATTTTCTTCATTGCTTTGCCTTATTTTTTTAGGCTGTATATATCCTACCAATACCTCGACCTAACCCGACACAGATCCAGAAGAATAAGTTCAAGACTCGTTGGGTATTCGGGTTGAATCCAATACAAGTATATCTAAGCGGAGTTTAGATCCGAGTCCGAAATATTCAATTTTAATTCAGACCCGACTCGATTACAGTTCTATCTAATTTTGAAAAAAAAAATTAAAATAAAATTGGTTCTCTTCTTGGTCACCCCACGAATATAAATGCTTTCCTTTGTTCTTCCCCCAACCAGAAAAGATGCCTTCCTTCTCTCTCCACTCCACCCCCACTTCCAACCCGCAACCTCATCTCCACCTTCCTCCGCTGCATTGCTCCCTCCGCCCTACCCCTTTCCTCCCACTACTCCATTCCATTCCCCCCGCCACCACCCTTTCCCTTTCCCTTTCCTTTAAAATTCACTCCACCAACAATGTCCTTCCCACCACGAACTTCATCTCTCCCTTCTTCTTCCGTCCCATTTAAACTTTGGACTCTACGATGTTTTGTCAGGATAAGGATGGAATCTGCTACTGTGCCACCAAATGTACTTGCTGTGATCACATCAGTGGCACTAGTATGTTATTTGGTATTTTTATGGGTTGAAGTGGAAAGAGATGTCCAATGGTGAACGAATAGTGGCGTATACCAGTGTTCTTGACCCCTTTTTCTGTATATCACTTATTTTTTGTTTTTTAAAGATTTGTTTTGGATTTTTTTGGCTGATTTTTTGTTATTTTAATTCAGGGGTATTTGTCCTACCATACACCGAAGGATTTGTCGGAGGCGTTGCTTAATGTCGTGCGGCTAATCAATTCTAAAAAAATAGAACATTTGCAATCATCCCTGGTGGTCTTGTGTTCTTCAGGGCATTGTGGCTTTTAAACTAATTTGTATGCGAAAAATAAATATATTTATAAATGGTTGATTTGGAATTTGATTTATAACTTACCTTGATTTTAGGTTGTTCTTTTATTTTTTTGGTTTCCTTGTAGTTTATGATTTGTTGTGTTGGTGTTGATCGCGGATTTGATGCGATTAGAGTAGTAAATGATGCGGTGACATATGATTCTACTATTTTATTGTTAGTTTTGCTTTTAAAAGTATGCGAATTTCGTCCTCTATGTGCAACAAGTATTCCTTTCAATTGTATGCAATATTTTTCTAAGTATTGAATTAAAATATTAAATTGATGTTTTGCAACAAAGTGGAGGCGGAAAGAAGGTGGACAGTAACTAATGAAATGACGCTGAGAAAATTGTCACAATGACGTTAGTTTAATCCTTTCTTTTGCTTTTGCTTTGATTGATTTAAGCTGAAAAGAGGTTAAGCTATTGATACTTTATACCAATTACATGTTGTCAACTCTGCTTAACTATGGTCAACATGATCTTAACCTTTATTTTATAAAACTAATGACTCAACACTAACTAATTAACCACCTGCTATTTGCTGGAAATAGCGAAATGCACATTGCTTCAATATTTCAAACAAATGACACATAATAGTCATAAGTCAAAATATTGACAAGTTATGGAAAACTACTCCAAATCAAGGAAGGGATCCAGATTTGTTGAGTTTCAAAGGATCAACCGCTTTTTTATCTCGAATCATCTTTAGAATTTGACGCCATTGATCACATGCTCGTATCAAGTTGCCTTGTATAGAAAGTTGTAGAAAGAGGACTTACTGTAGAATTATCTGAAAACATGTATAGCTTTCTTAGCTTGCTCATGAATTGGCCAATCCCCCTCATTTGTAACCAATCTTGTGGAGGTGTTCACAAGTGCAATACAAGTTTTTCTTCACTTCCAACATTTTTCTTCTTTGTTCTCTGCTTTAGATTCCGCACATTTTCGTACACTTAGTGTTTATACTGAACAACCAAACCGTTCATAATTTAAATCTTGAACGATCGCTAGTACCACACGGCGTGTTGGCTTACAAAAAATTAAGCAGCCCGTTACAAAGGGAAGCAAACTCCTCTAGTATCCTCCTCCAAAACAAAAGAAATTCCTTCATCTTTTTTTATCTAGACCTGACCTTAATCCACTTAATATTTTCATGTATGGATATAGTTTTAATTTTGTTTATCCGAGCCTGGTTCGGACACGCTTAAACTAATCAAAAAAATGGGTAGAATACGAAATATTGAGTTTCGTCCCGGGTTCGATCCGAACTCATTTGAATAAGTAATTATTTTGATAATATATTTGAGTTTTTAATATTTGTTTGGATCCTTTAGAGACTGTAATTTGTAGGCATTATAATAATTATCTAAAATAATTTTTGATTTTTAATTGAAGTTTATGGTGTGCAATTAATGTTTGTTTAGAAATAAATTTTCTTCATTGCTTTGCCTTATTTTTTTAGGCTGTATATATCCTACCAATACCTCGACCTAACCCGACACAGATCCAGAAGAACATCTCCACCTTCCTCCGCTGCATTGCTCCCTCCGCCCTACCCCTTTCCTCCCACTACTCCATTCCATTCCCCCCGCCACCACCCTTTCCCTTTCCCTTTCCTTTAAAATTCACTCCACCAACAATGTCCTTCCCACCACGAACTTCATCTCTCCCTTCTTCTTCCGTCCCATTTAAACTTTGGACTCTACGATGTTTTGTCAGGATAAGGATGGAATCTGCTACTGTGCCACCAAATGTACTTGCTGTGATCACATCAGTGGCACTAGTATGTTATTTGGTATTTTTATGGGTTGAAGTGGAAAGAGATGTCCAATGGTGAACGAATAGTGGCGTATACCAGTGTTCTTGACCCCTTTTTCTGTATATCACTTATTTTTTGTTTTTTAAAGATTTGTTTTGGATTTTTTTGGCTGATTTTTTGTTATTTTAATTCAGGGGTATTTGTCCTACCATAGACCGAAGGATTTGTCGGAGGCGTTGCTTAATGTCGTGCGGCTAATCAATTCTAAAAAAATAGAACATTTCCAATCATCCCTTGTGAGGACTCGCAAAACCTTACATATTTCTCAAAAATTCCCTTTTATTTAAAAATTATTATTTCATGTTATTCATGGTTCAATCACCCTAGAAAAGTGCCAATGACCATAGGAAATTAGGGTTTTCCTATTCGTTTTCAATTCAAGGTGAAATCGGATTTTTCGTGTAACCGCAGTATAATTATCCGGTACCGAGTAAGGATCAAATTTGGTGCTTAAGAGTGACTTTTAAGTGAGAAATAATATGTGATTAGGAGCAATGATATAAAGTTGGTGAATAGGAAGTAAAAATCCTAGTACGGGGGATTTAAGGAAAAACAGTGCGAACCGACGTGTACCGGGCACTACCGATTTGACCACCACTTGACCACCACTTTCTTGCCATACAAGCTTATCACTAATTGAGCAAAATATCTTCCCTCTCATGATTACTTATTGACCAAAATATGTGGCCCAAAATGCAAGGAAAGAAAGAGAAAATTGTGTGGTTGAGGTTGAGCCAAGTGTTGGCCAAACTTGTGGTTAGAATTAAGTCTTATCTTTCTACCTTCTTATAAGACAAACTTAGCTTAATCTCCTTCATTTTATTCTTCATCTTGGCTGAGCAAGAGAGGGAGAAAGGGAGAGCAAGAGAAAACAAATTCCTTCTTGATTTACACCAACCAAGTGCTAAAATCGAATTCTAAACCGATTGATTGTAAGTTTGGAAGCTTGGGAAGCTAAGGGAACCAAAAACTTCAAGAAATAGTGGAGGATCACTCTTGCAAGCCTTCTTTTTGAGGTATAAAATCTGATCTATGGCTTTGATCCTTTTATTCTTGTTTAAGATGTTAAATAGTCCATGTTTTGGGTTTGATTACAAGTGATGCAAGTTGTTGTGGTGATTTTTGGATGAAATATGTAAGTTAGAGTTAATTTCTGTCTAAACTTGTTGTATAGTTAGTATATGGTGTATATAAGGTTATATAGGGGGTTTTGGTAGCAAGTGTAGCAAGAAATTAAGAAAACTATCATTGAAACCAAAAGATTTCAGATTTCTGGAAATTTTCATCCTATTCTGTCCGAATTTGAATCCCTATGTTAGAGGCCGAATTGGCCTTAGGTCAAAGAAGAAAAGTTGTATAGAATGGTATTTTATAGGTGCCTACAAAATTTCAGCTCAATCGGAGCAACGTAAGATGTGAAAAGTCCAAAATACCCTTACTATTTTAAGTATTTCCCAAGCAGTCCGTGTGATCAGTTAAGTCCAGTTTATCACGTTTTTCGACTAGGATCCATTCTGATTTAGCTTTCTTCCAAAACATGAAAGTTGTAGTATTCTGAATTAGCTTTCAAATGCCTCTAAGAACACCTGATTCGGACTTGTGTACTCTGAGATATGTCCATTACAGTGTTCTACGTTTAAACAGCCGATGAATTGGTTTCTGGTTTAGTAATTTGCGAATTTGACTAAGTTACATTAGGAACTGGACTAAGAGACTTTCATGAATGTTGTAGCCCTGTGTCTTAGCTTCGAAACGGCATAATGTTCATCCCAATCCGATAAGTGTAACTCCGGTTGTGACCATTATGCATGAACCCGTCAAAACTGTCTTTTGTCAAATTGCATTTCCGCACTTGTTATTACTTTGATTTTTGTTCTTATATTGTCTTGAGCCTATGAAATGGCTATTATGATGAGTTTGTGCTGTACATGACTTTGGGTTTGGCTGAAAAAAAATCATGAAGCCATAAATGGCTGGAAAATTAGGTAAACACAAAGGGCATGCTGCCCAAATTTTCGCCCGAAAGCTAAGTTCTATTTGAACTTGTATAATACTATGACCTTTTTTCCATCTTAAAAACACGATCCTTCTTCAATTGGAAACTCCAAATGTTTACTTACTCTTACCAAATAAAGAGGAGTAGTTTAGAATTTTCTTGAGTATTTTGTTCTCTCTTTTTCATGAATTTCATTAAGACAATTAGTCTACAATATCTACTTGAATATGAGATAAGTTTCAACCATATAAACGATTCCAAAAACGGTATTTCTTAGTCTATCTAGTTGGATTTTGACTTGTCTTTAGTTCAAGTGTTTCCATTAGAAAATTTTATAACCCTTTTGAGTTTGGTTTTATGTGTGGTCTATGAAACCCTAGTTATTTTTGTCCACGGGTCCAAATGTCCTCGTTCCACTTTAAAGTCTTTTATTACGTTCTACTCATCATTCGTCGAGCCTCTTTGATTGCACCTAATTGGTTGTGATAAATGAGCTGTAATATTCTTTTCGTTTAATCTTAGGTTTTCTCGGTGATTAAAGATAATATCCGGAGAGATATTTTGCCATTGTTTTTCATACGTAGGTGAGTGTTCTATATACGTTTTGTTTCTATGACTATGTGGATTGTTGGGTCTATGTGATTATTTGTGACTATTTGATTAAATGTTACTTGTTTTCTATGATTTCTAAAATGAACTTTTTCTAGGTGAGTGTGTACTTTATCGCACTCGACCTAAATAAATATGAAATTTTCAATGATTTAATGATGGAAACATTAGTTGCGCATGATGTAAGCCTTTTGGCTGAATTGGGCCCTGCCCTTCGTTACCGATCGACTCGAGCCAGAAGCGGACTCGGTCGGGCGATATGGTGACCCTGGGTGAATTTGGTATACTCGAGTATTACCTTGTAGTCCGGCTACGTCCGGATGGGTGGAGTCCGGCCAATGTCCGGATGGGTGGAGTCCGGTCAACGTCCGGAAAAGGGGATGAACGAACAAAAGGATGAACGAGGGATTCTACTTACAAAAAAATGTATTTTCAAACGATTGGAGGAATAAGGGGAAATGTCAGGGGAACGAACGAACAAACAAATAGCTCCTCGTGAGCCTGTATCCTTTTAATGAATGTATTATCATTGCTTTATATTGAACATGTTTTCTGGATTAAATGTTATTACATGACTAATGTTCCTTGATTAATTACTTGTTTATATATATAGAACCTCACTGGGCTTTTTAGCTCATACCACGTCAATTGTTTTCCTTAGCAGGGGAGGCGAGCAAGGATGAGCGTTCTGTATAGTCTAGTTGATCTAGTTCTTTGGCCTTGTAATGGTTCTCGCCCTAGTGCTTGGCACGGGCTGGTTGTATGAGGAATGAGAACCCTTGTATATTCGATGTTTGTACTTGAATGGTAACAACTTTGAAGACTTCTGGTGTGTAGAAGTTTCTTATCTTTTACTTGAGCATCTATTGTCTATGGATGTATATACATGATTCGAGTTCCATAGTGAGTGAGTCCTGGCGAGAGCTGGGCAGGCGACCCGCTGAACCCTGGGGTACGCCCTAGGGGGAAGTGGGGCCGTCACAGGTGGTATCAGAGCTTAGGCTTCAGATTTCTGTAGTGTATCCTAGGCTTAAAGTTTGGGATGCCGGACTGTGGGATTTGATTTGATTTGAAAGGTAAGCAATTGAGGGATAAAACCTATAGCTGCTTCGCGTGGTCTTTGCGCGGAGTGAGCCTGGACTAAGTGGTGAATAAGTATGAAGGATTAAGTGTTCGTTCGAGCATAAGTTATGGATCATAAATGTTATCGGCCTTAAATCTTTCTCATGGTATCTGAGGACCATAGATAGGTACGTCAGGTAGGAATTTCGATTGTAGATAGTTTACTCTTGGGACTGCAGCTCGAGATGTGAATTATCTTATTTCGGATTCTCGTGCCCGAGTACTCCAGAGTTGAGGCGATGCTAGCTACTAGGTACTTGAGACTTGTATTTTGGAATATGAACAGGCTTTGTCCGACCAAAATGAATATAAGAAATCTACGGACATCGAGTGACTAGGAAGTGACGTGAGAGACCGGACGGGGTCATCTTAACTGAGTCTGGAAAATATTGTAACCCAAAAGATCCTTGTGGTGAGATTGCAATGATTCTTAGTACGTGATCAACTTTCGAGAACTATTTTTTTGATCTGATTAGTGCGAGTTGGAATTTCGAGGTCGAAATTCTTTTAAGGGGGAGAGAGTGTGAGGACTCGCAAAACCTTACATATTTCTCAAAAATTCCCTTTTATTTAAAAATTATTATTTCATGTTATTCATGGTTCAATCACCCTAGAAAAGTGCCAATGACCATAGGAAATTAGGGTTTTCCTATTCGTTTTCAATTCAAGGTGAAATCGGATTTTTCGTGTAACCGCAGTATAATTATCCGGTACCGAGTAAGGATCAAATTTGGTGCTTAAGAGTGACTTTTAAGTGAGAAATAATATGTGATTAGGAGCAATGATATAAAGTTGGTGAATAGGAAGTAAAAATCCTAGTACGGGGGATTTAAGGAAAAACAGTGCGAACCGACGTGTACCGGGCACTACCGATTTGACCACCACTTGACCACCACTTTCTTGCCATACAAGCTTATCACTAATTGAGCAAAATATCTTCCCTCTCATGATTACTTATTGACCAAAATATGTGGCCCAAAATGCAAGGAAAGAAAGAGAAAATTGTGTGGTTGAGGTTGAGCCAAGTGTTGGCCAAACTTGTGGTTAGAATTAAGTCTTATCTTTCTACCTTCTTATAAGACAAACTTAGCTTAATCTCCTTCATTTTATTCTTCATCTTGGCTGAGCAAGAGAGGGAGAAAGGGAGAGCAAGAGAAAACAAATTCCTTCTTGATTTACACCAACCAAGTGCTAAAATCGAATTCTAAACCGATTGATTGTAAGTTTGGAAGCTTGGGAAGCTAAGGGAACCAAAAACTTCAAGAAATAGTGGAGGATCACTCTTGCAAGCCTTCTTTTTGAGGTATAAAATCTGATCTATGGCTTTGATCCTTTTATTCTTGTTTAAGATGTTAAATAGTCCATGTTTTGGGTTTGATTACAAGTGATGCAAGTTGTTGTGGTGATTTTTGGATGAAATATGTAAGTTAGAGTTAATTTCTGTCTAAACTTGTTGTATAGTTAGTATATGGTGTATATAAGGTTATATAGGGGGTTTTGGTAGCAAGTGTAGCAAGAAATTAAGAAAACTATCATTGAAACCAAAAGATTTCAGATTTCTGGAAATTTTCATCCTATTCTGTCCGAATTTGAATCCCTATGTTAGAGGCCGAATTGGCCTTAGGTCAAAGAAGAAAAGTTGTATAGAATGGTATTTTATAGGTGCCTACAAAATTTCAGCTCAATCGGAGCAACGTAAGATGTGAAAAGTCCAAAATACCCTTACTATTTTAAGTATTTCCCAAGCAGTCCGTGTGATCAGTTAAGTCCAGTTTATCACGTTTTTCGACTAGGATCCATTCTGATTTAGCTTTCTTCCAAAACATGAAAGTTGTAGTATTCTGAATTAGCTTTCAAATGCCTCTAAGAACACCTGATTCGGACTTGTGTACTCTGAGATATGTCCATTACAGTGTTCTACGTTTAAACAGCCGATGAATTGGTTTCTGGTTTAGTAATTTGCGAATTTGACTAAGTTACATTAGGAACTGGACTAAGAGACTTTCATGAATGTTGTAGCCCTGTGTCTTAGCTTCGAAACGGCATAATGTTCATCCCAATCCGATAAGTGTAACTCCGGTTGTGACCATTATGCATGAACCCGTCAAAACTGTCTTTTGTCAAATTGCATTTCCGCACTTGTTATTACTTTGATTTTTGTTCTTATATTGTCTTGAGCCTATGAAATGGCTATTATGATGAGTTTGTGCTGTACATGACTTTGGGTTTGGCTGAAAAAAAATCATGAAGCCATAAATGGCTGGAAAATTAGGTAAACACAAAGGGCATGCTGCCCAAATTTTCGCCCGAAAGCTAAGTTCTATTTGAACTTGTATAATACTATGACCTTTTTTCCATCTTAAAAACACGATCCTTCTTCAATTGGAAACTCCAAATGTTTACTTACTCTTACCAAATAAAGAGGAGTAGTTTAGAATTTTCTTGAGTATTTTGTTCTCTCTTTTTCATGAATTTCATTAAGACAATTAGTCTACAATATCTACTTGAATATGAGATAAGTTTCAACCATATAAACGATTCCAAAAACGGTATTTCTTAGTCTATCTAGTTGGATTTTGACTTGTCTTTAGTTCAAGTGTTTCCATTAGAAAATTTTATAACCCTTTTGAGTTTGGTTTTATGTGTGGTCTATGAAACCCTAGTTATTTTTGTCCACGGGTCCAAATGTCCTCGTTCCACTTTAAAGTCTTTTATTACGTTCTACTCATCATTCGTCGAGCCTCTTTGATTGCACCTAATTGGTTGTGATAAATGAGCTGTAATATTCTTTTCGTTTAATCTTAGGTTTTCTCGGTGATTAAAGATAATATCCGGAGAGATATTTTGCCATTGTTTTTCATACGTAGGTGAGTGTTCTATATACATTTTGTTTCTATGACTATGTGGATTGTTGGGTCTATGTGATTATTTGTGACTATTTGATTAAATGTTACTTGTTTTCTATGATTTCTAAAATGAACTTTTTCTAGGTGAGTGTGTACTTTATCGCACTCGACCTAAATAAATATGAAATTTTCAATGATTTAATGATGGAAACATTAGTTGCGCATGATGTAAGCCTTTTGGCTGAATTGGGCCCTGCCCTTCGTTACCGATCGACTCGAGCCAGAAGCGGACTCGGTCGGGCGATATGGTGACCCTGGGTGAATTTGGTATACTCGAGTATTACCTTGTAGTCCGGCTACGTCCGGATGGGTGGAGTCCGGCCAATGTCCGGATGGGTGGAGTCCGGTCAACGTCCGGAAAAGGGGATGAACGAACAAAAGGATGAACGAGGGATTCTACTTACAAAAAAATGTATTTTCAAACGATTGGAGGAATAAGGGGAAATGTCAGGGGAACGAACGAACAAACAAATAGCTCCTCGTGAGCCTGTATCCTTTTAATGAATGTATTATCATTGCTTTATATTGAACATGTTTTCTGGATTAAATGTTATTACATGACTAATGTTCCTTGATTAATTACTTGTTTATATATATAGAACCTCACTGGGCTTTTTAGCTCATACCACGTCAATTGTTTTCCTTAGCAGGGGAGGCGAGCAAGGATGAGCGTTCTGTATAGTCTAGTTGATCTAGTTCTTTGGCCTTGTAATGGTTCTCGCCCTAGTGCTTGGCACGGGCTGGTTGTATGAGGAATGAGAACCCTTGTATATTCGATGTTTGTACTTGAATGGTAACAACTTTGAAGACTTCTGGTGTGTAGAAGTTTCTTATCTTTTACTTGAGCATCTATTGTCTATGGATGTATATACATGATTCGAGTTCCATAGTGAGTGAGTCCTGGCGAGAGCTGGGCAGGCGACCCGCTGAACCCTGGGGTACGCCCTAGGGGGAAGTGGGGCCGTCACATCCCTGGTGGTCTTGTGTTCTTCAGGGCATTGTGGCTTTTAAACTAATTTGTATGCGAAAAATAAATATTTTTATAAATGGTTGATTTGGAATTTGATTTATAACTTACCTTGATTTTAGGTTGTTCTTTTATTTTTTTGGTTTCCTTGTAGTTTATGATTTGTTGTGTTGGTGTTGATCGCGGATTTGATGCGATTAGAGTAGTAAATGATGCGGTGACATATGATTCTACTATTTTATTGTTAGTTTTGCTTTTAAAAGTATGCGAATTTCGTCCTCTATGTGCAACAAGTATTCCTTTCAATTGTATGCAATATTTTTCTAAGTATTGAATTAAAATATTAAATTGATGTTTTGCAACAAAGTGGAGGCGGAAAGAAGGTGGACAGTAACTAATGAAATGACGCTGAGAAAATTGTCACAATGACGTTAGTTTAATCCTTTCTTTTGCTTTTGCTTTGATTGATTTAAGCTGAAAAGAGGTTAAGCTATTGATACTTTATACCAATTACATGTTGTCAACTCTGCTTAACTATGGTCAACATGATCTTAACCTTTATTTTATAAAACTAATGACTCAACACTAACTAATTAACCACCTGCTATTTGCTGGAAATAGCGAAATGCACATTGCTTCAATATTTCAAACAAATGACACATAATAGTCATAAGTCAAAATATTGACAAGTTATGGAAAACTACTCCAAATCAAGGAAGGGATCCAGATTTGTTGAGTTTCAAAGGATCAACCGCTTTTTTATCTCGAATCATCTTTAGAATTTGACGCCATTGATCACATGCTCGTATCAAGTTGCCTTGTATAGAAAGTTGTAGAAAGAGGACTTACTGTAGAATTATCTGAAAACATGTATAGCTTTCTTAGCTTGCTCATGAATTGGCCAATCCCCCTCATTTGTAACCAATCTTGTGGAGGTGTTCACAAGTGCAATACAAGTTTTTCTTCACTTCCAACATTTTTCTTCTTTGTTCTCTGCTTTAGATTCCGCACATTTTCGTACACTTAGTGTTTATACTGAACAACCAAACCGTTCATAATTTAAATCTTGAACGATCGCTAGTACCACACGGCGTGTGAATATAAATGCTTTCCTTTGTTCTTCCCCCAACCAGAAAAGATGCCTTCCTTCTCTCTCCACTCCACCCCCACTTCCAACCCGCAACCTCATCTCCACCTTCCTCCGCTGCATTGCTCCCTCCGCCCTACCCCTTTCCTCCCACTACTCCATTCCATTCCCCCCGCCACCACCCTTTCCCTTTCCCTTTCCTTTAAAATTCACTCCACCAACAATGTGCTTCCCACCACGAACTTCATCTCTCCCTTCTTCTTCCGTCCCATTTAAACTTTGGACTCTACGATGTTTTGTCAGGATAAGGATGGAATCTGCTACTGTGCCACCAAATGTACTTGCTGTGATCACATCAGTGGCACTAGTATGTTATTTGGTATTTTTATGGGTTGAAGTGGAAAGAGATGTCCAATGGTGAACGAATAGTGGCGTATACCAGTGTTCTTGACCCCTTTTTCTGTATATCACTTATTTTTTGTTTTTTAAAGATTTGTTTTGGATTTTTTTGGCTGATTTTTTGTTATTTTAATTCAGGGGTATTTGTCCTACCATACACCGAAGGATTTGTCGGAGGCGTTGCTTAATGTCGTGCGGCTAATCAATTCTAAAAAAATAGAACATTTGCAATCATCCCTGGTGGTCTTGTGTTCTTCAGGGCATTGTGGCTTTTAAACTAATTTGTATGCGAAAAATAAATATATTTATAAATGGTTGATTTGGAATTTGATTTATAACTTACCTTGATTTTAGGTTGTTCTTTTATTTTTTTGGTTTCCTTGTAGTTTATGATTTGTTGTGTTGGTGTTGATCGCGGATTTGATGCGATTAGAGTAGTAAATGATGCGGTGACATATGATTCTACTATTTTATTGTTAGTTTTGCTTTTAAAAGTATGCGAATTTCGTCCTCTAT
Organism: Coffea arabica; assembly: GCF_036785885.1. NCBI lineage: Eukaryota > Viridiplantae > Streptophyta > Magnoliopsida > Gentianales > Rubiaceae > Coffea > Coffea arabica. Next base: position 37,142,851 of record NC_092313.1, read on the forward strand.
GTGCAACAAGTATTCCTTTCAATTGTATGCAATATTTTTCTAAGTATTGAATTAAAATATTAAATTGATGTTTTGCAACAAAGTGGAGGCGGAAAGAAGGTGGACAGTAACTAATGAAATGACGCTGAGAAAATTGTCACAATGACGTTAGTTTAATCCTTTCTTTTGCTTTTGCTTTGATTGATTTAAGCTGAAAAGAGGTTAAGCTATTGATACTTTATACCAATTACATGTTGTCAACTCTGCTTAACTATGGTCAACATGATCTTAACCTTTATTTTATAAAACTAATGACTCAACACTAACTAATTAACCACCTGCTATTTGCTGGAAATAGCGAAATGCACATTGCTTCAATATTTCAAACAAATGACACATAATAGTCATAAGTCAAAATATTGACAAGTTATGGAAAACTACTCCAAATCAAGGAAGGGATCCAGATTTGTTGAGTTTCAAAGGATCAACCGCTTTTTTATCTCGAATCATCTTTAGAATTTGACGCCATTGATCACATGCTCGTATCAAGTTGCCTTGTATAGAAAGTTGTAGAAAGAGGACTTACTGTAGAATTATCTGAAAACATGTATAGCTTTCTTAGCTTGCTCATGAATTGGCCAATCCCCCTCATTTGTAACCAATCTTGTGGAGGTGTTCACAAGTGCAATACAAGTTTTTCTTCACTTCCAACATTTTTCTTCTTTGTTCTCTGCTTTAGATTCCGCACATTTTCGTACACTTAGTGTTTATACTGAACAACCAAACCGTTCATAATTTAAATCTTGAACGATCGCTAGTACCACACGGCGTGTTGGCTTACAAAAAATTAAGCAGCCCGTTACAAAGGGAAGCAAACTCCTCTAGTATCCTCCTCCAAAACAAAAGAAATTCCTTCATCTTTTTTTATCTAGACCTGACCTTAATCCACTTAATATTTTCATGTATGGATATAGTTTTAATTTTGTTTATCCGAGCCTGGTTCGGACACGCTTAAACTAATCAAAAAAATGGGTAGAATACGAAATATTGAGTTTCGTCCCGGGTTCGATCCGAACTCATTTGAATAAGTAATTATTTTGATAATATATTTGAGTTTTTAATATTTGTTTGGATCCTTTAGAGACTGTAATTTGTAGGCATTATAATAATTATCTAAAATAATTTTTGATTTTTAATTGAAGTTTATGGTGTGCAATTAATGTTTGTTTAGAAATAAATTTTCTTCATTGCTTTGCCTTATTTTTTTAGGCTGTATATATCCTACCAATACCTCGACCTAACCCGACACAGATCCAGAAGAATAAGTTCAAGACTCGTTGGGTATTCGGGTTGAATCCAATACAAGTATATCTGAGCGGAGTTTAGATCCGAGTCCGAAATATTCAATTTTAATTCAGACCCGACTCGATTACAGTTCTATCTAATTTTGAAAAAAAAAATTAAAATAAAATTGGTTCTCTTCTTGGTCACCCCACGAATATAAATGCTTTCCTTTGTTCTTCCCCCAACCAGAAAAGATGCCTTCCTTCTCTCTCCACTCCACCCCCACTTCCAACCCGCAACCTCATCTCCACCTTCCTCCGCTGCATTGCTCCCTCCGCCCTACCCCTTTCCTCCCACTACTCCATTCCATTCCCCCCGCCACCACCCTTTCCCTTTCCCTTTCCTTTAAAATTCACTCCACCAACAATGTCCTTCCCACCACGAACTTCATCTCTCCCTTCTTCTTCCGTCCCATTTAAACTTTGGACTCTACGATGTTTTGTCAGGATAAGGATGGAATCTGCTACTGTGCCACCAAATGTACTTGCTGTGATCACATCAGTGGCACTAGTATGTTATTTGGTATTTTTATGGGTTGAAGTGGAAAGAGATGTCCAATGGTGAACGAATAGTGGCGTATACCAGTGTTCTTGACCCCTTTTTCTGTATATCACTTATTTTTTGTTTTTTAAAGATTTGTTTTGGATTTTTTTGGCTGATTTTTTGTTATTTTAATTCAGGGGTATTTGTCCTACCATACACCGAAGGATTTGTCGGAGGCGTTGCTTAATGTCGTGCGGCTAATCAATTCTAAAAAAATAGAACATTTGCAATCATCCCTGGTGGTCTTGTGTTCTTCAGGGCATTGTGGCTTTTAAACTAATTTGTATGCGAAAAATAAATATATTTATAAATGGTTGATTTGGAATTTGATTTATAACTTACCTTGATTTTAGGTTGTTCTTTTATTTTTTTGGTTTCCTTGTAGTTTATGATTTGTTGTGTTGGTGTTGATCGCGGATTTGATGCGATTAGAGTAGTAAATGATGCGGTGACATATGATTCTACTATTTTATTGTTAGTTTTGCTTTTAAAAGTATGCGAATTTCGTCCTCTATGTGCAACAAGTATTGCTTTCAATTGTATGCAATATTTTTCTAAGTATTGAATTAAAATATTAAATTGATGTTTTGCAACAAAGTGGAGGCGGAAAGAAGGTGGACAGTAACTAATGAAATGACGCTGAGAAAATTGTCACAATGACGTTAGTTTAATCCTTTCTTTTGCTTTTGCTTTGATTGATTTAAGCTGAAAAGAGGTTAAGCTATTGATACTTTATACCAATTACATGTTGTCAACTCTGCTTAACTATGGTCAACATGATCTTAACCTTTATTTTATAAAACTAATGACTCAACACTAACTAATTAACCACCTGCTATTTGCTGGAAATAGCGAAATGCACATTGCTTCAATATTTCAAACAAATGACACATAATAGTCATAAGTCAAAATATTGACAAGTTATGGAAAACTACTCCAAATCAAGGAAGGGATCCAGATTTGTTGAGTTTCAAAGGATCAACCGCTTTTTTATCTCGAATCATCTTTAGAATTTGACGCCATTGATCACATGCTCGTATCAAGTTGCCTTGTATAGAAAGTTGTAGAAAGAGGACTTACTGTAGAATTATCTGAAAACATGTATAGCTTTCTTAGCTTGCTCATGAATTGGCCAATCCCCCTCATTTGTAACCAATCTTGTGGAGGTGTTCACAAGTGCAATACAAGTTTTTCTTCACTTCCAACATTTTTCTTCTTTGTTCTCTGCTTTAGATTCCGCACATTTTCGTACACTTAGTGTTTATACTGAACAACCAAACCGTTCATAATTTAAATCTTGAACGATCGCTAGTACCACACGGCGTGTTGGCTTACAAAAAATTAAGCAGCCCGTTACAAAGGGAAGCAAACTCCTCTAGTATCCTCCTCCAAAACAAAAGAAATTCCTTCATCTTTTTTTATCTAGACCTGACCTTAATCCACTTAATATTTTCATGTATGGATATAGTTTTAATTTTGTTTATCCGAGCCTGGTTCGGACACGCTTAAACTAATCAAAAAAATGGGTAGAATACGAAATATTGAGTTTCGTCCCGGGTTCGATCCGAACTCATTTGAATAAGTAATTATTTTGATAATATATTTGAGTTTTTAATATTTGTTTGGATCCTTTAGAGACTGTAATTTGTAGGCATTATAATAATTATCTAAAATAATTTTTGATTTTTAATTGAAGTTTATGGTGTGCAATTAATGTTTGTTTAGAAATAAATTTTCTTCATTGCTTTGCCTTATTTTTTTAGGCTGTATATATCCTACCAATACCTCGACCTAACCCGACACAGATCCAGAAGAATAAGTTCAAGACTCGTTGGGTATTCGGGTTGAATCCAATACAAGTATATCTGAGCGGAGTTTAGATCCGAGTCCGAAATATTCAATTTTAATTCAGACCCGACTCGATTACAGTTCTATCTAATTTTGAAAAAAAAAATTAAAATAAAATTGGTTCTCTTCTTGGTCACCCCACGAATATAAATGCTTTCCTTTGTTCTTCCCCCAACCAGAAAAGATGCCTTCCTTCTCTCTCCACTCCACCCCCACTTCCAACCCGCAACCTCATCTCCACCTTCCTCCGCTGCATTGCTCCCTCCGCCCTACCCCTTTCCTCCCACTACTCCATTCCATTCCCCCCGCCACCACCCTTTCCCTTTCCCTTTCCTTTAAAATTCACTCCACCAACAATGTCCTTCCCACCACGAACTTCATCTCTCCCTTCTTCTTCCGTCCCATTTAAACTTTGGACTCTACGATGTTTTGTCAGGATAAGGATGGAATCTGCTACTGTGCCACCAAATGTACTTGCTGTGATCACATCAGTGGCACTAGTATGTTATTTGGTATTTTTATGGGTTGAAGTGGAAAGAGATGTCCAATGGTGAACGAATAGTGGCGTATACCAGTGTTCTTGACCCCTTTTTCTGTATATCACTTATTTTTTGTTTTTTAAAGATTTGTTTTGGATTTTTTTGGCTGATTTTTTGTTATTTTAATTCAGGGGTATTTGTCCTACCATACACCGAAGGATTTGTCGGAGGCGTTGCTTAATGTCGTGCGGCTAATCAATTCTAAAAAAATAGAACATTTGCAATCATCCCTGGTGGTCTTGTGTTCTTCAGGGCATTGTGGCTTTTAAACTAATTTGTATGCGAAAAATAAATATATTTATAAATGGTTGATTTGGAATTTGATTTATAACTTACCTTGATTTTAGGTTGTTCTTTTATTTTTTTGGTTTCCTTGTAGTTTATGATTTGTTGTGTTGGTGTTGATCGCGGATTTGATGCGATTAGAGTAGTAAATGATGCGGTGACATATGATTCTACTATTTTATTGTTAGTTTTGCTTTTAAAAGTATGCGAATTTCGTCCTCTATGTGCAACAAGTATTCCTTTCAATTGTATGCAATATTTTTCTAAGTATTGAATTAAAATATTAAATTGATGTTTTGCAACAAAGTGGAGGCGGAAAGAAGGTGGACAGTAACTAATGAAATGACGCTGAGAAAATTGTCACAATGACGTTAGTTTAATCCTTTCTTTTGCTTTTGCTTTGATTGATTTAAGCTGAAAAGAGGTTAAGCTATTGATACTTTATACCAATTACATGTTGTCAACTCTGCTTAACTATGGTCAACATGATCTTAACCTTTATTTTATAAAACTAATGACTCAACACTAACTAATTAACCACCTGCTATTTGCTGGAAATAGCGAAATGCACATTGCTTCAATATTTCAAACAAATGACACATAATAGTCATAAGTCAAAATATTGACAAGTTATGGAAAACTACTCCAAATCAAGGAAGGGATCCAGATTTGTTGAGTTTCAAAGGATCAACCGCTTTTTTATCTCGAATCATCTTTAGAATTTGACGCCATTGATCACATGCTCGTATCAAGTTGCCTTGTATAGAAAGTTGTAGAAAGAGGACTTACTGTAGAATTATCTGAAAACATGTATAGCTTTCTTAGCTTGCTCATGAATTGGCCAATCCCCCTCATTTGTAACCAATCTTGTGGAGGTGTTCACAAGTGCAATACAAGTTTTTCTTCACTTCCAACATTTTTCTTCTTTGTTCTCTGCTTTAGATTCCGCACATTTTCGTACACTTAGTGTTTATACTGAACAACCAAACCGTTCATAATTTAAATCTTGAACGATCGCTAGTACCACACGGCGTGTTGGCTTACAAAAAATTAAGCAGCCCGTTACAAAGGGAAGCAAACTCCTCTAGTATCCTCCTCCAAAACAAAAGAAATTCCTTCATCTTTTTTTATCTAGACCTGACCTTAATCCACTTAATATTTTCATGTATGGATATAGTTTTAATTTTGTTTATCCGAGCCTGGTTCGGACACGCTTAAACTAATCAAAAAAATGGGTAGAATACGAAATATTGAGTTTCGTCCCGGGTTCGATCCGAACTCATTTGAATAAGTAATTATTTTGATAATATATTTGAGTTTTTAATATTTGTTTGGATCCTTTAGAGACTGTAATTTGTAGGCATTATAATAATTATCTAAAATAATTTTTGATTTTTAATTGAAGTTTATGGTGTGCAATTAATGTTTGTTTAGAAATAAATTTTCTTCATTGCTTTGCCTTATTTTTTTAGGCTGTATATATCCTACCAATACCTCGACCTAACCCGACACAGATCCAGAAGAATAAGTTCAAGACTCGTTGGGTATTCGGGTTGAATCCAATACAAGTATATCTGAGCGGAGTTTAGATCCGAGTCCGAAATATTCAATTTTAATTCAGACCCGACTCGATTACAGTTCTATCTAATTTTGAAAAAAAAAATTAAAATAAAATTGGTTCTCTTCTTGGTCACCCCACGAATATAAATGCTTTCCTTTGTTCTTCCCCCAACCAGAAAAGATGCCTTCCTTCTCTCTCCACTCCACCCCCACTTCCAACCCGCAACCTCATCTCCACCTTCCTCCGCTGCATTGCTCCCTCCGCCCTACCCCTTTCCTCCCACTACTCCATTCCATTCCCCCCGCCACCACCCTTTCCCTTTCCCTTTCCTTTAAAATTCACTCCACCAACAATGTCCTTCCCACCACGAACTTCATCTCTCCCTTCTTCTTCCGTCCCATTTAAACTTTGGACTCTACGATGTTTTGTCAGGATAAGGATGGAATCTGCTACTGTGCCACCAAATGTACTTGCTGTGATCACATCAGTGGCACTAGTATGTTATTTGGTATTTTTATGGGTTGAAGTGGAAAGAGATGTCCAATGGTGAACGAATAGTGGCGTATACCAGTGTTCTTGACCCCTTTTTCTGTATATCACTTATTTTTTGTTTTTTAAAGATTTGTTTTGGATTTTTTTGGCTGATTTTTTGTTATTTTAATTCAGGGGTATTTGTCCTACCATACACCGAAGGATTTGTCGGAGGCGTTGCTTAATGTCGTGCGGCTAATCAATTCTAAAAAAATAGAACATTTGCAATCATCCCTGGTGGTCTTGTGTTCTTCAGGGCATTGTGGCTTTTAAACTAATTTGTATGCGAAAAATAAATATATTTATAAATGGTTGATTTGGAATTTGATTTATAACTTACCTTGATTTTAGGTTGTTCTTTTATTTTTTTGGTTTCCTTGTAGTTTATGATTTGTTGTGTTGGTGTTGATCGCGGATTTGATGCGATTAGAGTAGTAAATGATGCGGTGACATATGATTCTACTATTTTATTGTTAGTTTTGCTTTTAAAAGTATGCGAATTTCGTCCTCTATGTGCAACAAGTATTCCTTTCAATTGTATGCAATATTTTTCTAAGTATTGAATTAAAATATTAAATTGATGTTTTGCAACAAAGTGGAGGCGGAAAGAAGGTGGACAGTAACTAATGAAATGACGCTGAGAAAATTGTCACAATGACGTTAGTTTAATCCTTTCTTTTGCTTTTGCTTTGATTGATTTAAGCTGAAAAGAGGTTAAGCTATTGATACTTTATACCAATTACATGTTGTCAACTCTGCTTAACTATGGTCAACATGATCTTAACCTTTATTTTATAAAACTAATGACTCAACACTAACTAATTAACCACCTGCTATTTGCTGGAAATAGCGAAATGCACATTGCTTCAATATTTCAAACAAATGACACATAATAGTCATAAGTCAAAATATTGACAAGTTATGGAAAACTACTCCAAATCAAGGAAGGGATCCAGATTTGTTGAGTTTCAAAGGATCAACCGCTTTTTTATCTCGAATCATCTTTAGAATTTGACGCCATTGATCACATGCTCGTATCAAGTTGCCTTGTATAGAAAGTTGTAGAAAGAGGACTTACTGTAGAATTATCTGAAAACATGTATAGCTTTCTTAGCTTGCTCATGAATTGGCCAATCCCCCTCATTTGTAACCAATCTTGTGGAGGTGTTCACAAGTGCAATACAAGTTTTTCTTCACTTCCAACATTTTTCTTCTTTGTTCTCTGCTTTAGATTCCGCACATTTTCGTACACTTAGTGTTTATACTGAACAACCAAACCGTTCATAATTTAAATCTTGAACGATCGCTAGTACCACACGGCGTGTTGGCTTACAAAAAATTAAGCAGCCCGTTACAAAGGGAAGCAAACTCCTCTAGTATCCTCCTCCAAAACAAAAGAAATTCCTTCATCTTTTTTTATCTAGACCTGACCTTAATCCACTTAATATTTTCATGTATGGATATAGTTTTAATTTTGTTTATCCGAGCCTGGTTCGGACACGCTTAAACTAATCAAAAAAATGGGTAGAATACGAAATATTGAGTTTCGTCCCGGGTTCGATCCGAACTCATTTGAATAAGTAATTATTTTGATAATATATTTGAGTTTTTAATATTTGTTTGGATCCTTTAGAGACTGTAATTTGTAGGCATTATAATAATTATCTAAAATAATTTTTGATTTTTAATTGAAGTTTATGGTGTGCAATTAATGTTTGTTTAGAAATAAATTTTCTTCATTGCTTTGCCTTATTTTTTTAGGCTGTATATATCCTACCAATACCTCGACCTAACCCGACACAGATCCAGAAGAATAAGTTCAAGACTCGTTGGGTATTCGGGTTGAATCCAATACAAGTATATCTGAGCGGAGTTTAGATCCGAGTCCGAAATATTCAATTTTAATTCAGACCCGACTCGATTACAGTTCTATCTAATTTTGAAAAAAAAAATTAAAATAAAATTGGTTCTCTTCTTGGTCACCCCACGAATATAAATGCTTTCCTTTGTTCTTCCCCCAACCAGAAAAGATGCCTTCCTTCTCTCTCCACTCCACCCCCACTTCCAACCCGCAACCTCATCTCCACCTTCCTCCGCTGCATTGCTCCCTCCGCCCTACCCCTTTCCTCCCACTACTCCATTCCATTCCCCCCGCCACCACCCTTTCCCTTTCCCTTTCCTTTAAAATTCACTCCACCAACAATGTCCTTCCCACCACGAACTTCATCTCTCCCTTCTTCTTCCGTCCCATTTAAACTTTGGACTCTACGATGTTTTGTCAGGATAAGGATGGAATCTGCTACTGTGCCACCAAATGTACTTGCTGTGATCACATCAGTGGCACTAGTATGTTATTTGGTATTTTTATGGGTTGAAGTGGAAAGAGATGTCCAATGGTGAACGAATAGTGGCGTATACCAGTGTTCTTGACCCCTTTTTCTGTATATCACTTATTTTTTGTTTTTTAAAGATTTGTTTTGGATTTTTTTGGCTGATTTTTTGTTATTTTAATTCAGGGGTATTTGTCCTACCATACACCGAAGGATTTGTCGGAGGCGTTGCTTAATGTCGTGCGGCTAATCAATTCTAAAAAAATAGAACATTTGCAATCATCCCTGGTGGTCTTGTGTTCTTCAGGGCATTGTGGCTTTTAAACTAATTTGTATGCGAAAAATAAATATATTTATAAATGGTTGATTTGGAATTTGATTTATAACTTACCTTGATTTTAGGTTGTTCTTTTATTTTTTTGGTTTCCTTGTAGTTTATGATTTGTTGTGTTGGTGTTGATCGCGGATTTGATGCGATTAGAGTAGTAAATGATGCGGTGACATATGATTCTACTATTTTATTGTTAGTTTTGCTTTTAAAAGTATGCGAATTTCGTCCTCTATGTGCAACAAGTATTCCTTTCAATTGTATGCAATATTTTTCTAAGTATTGAATTAAAATATTAAATTGATGTTTTGCAACAAAGTGGAGGCGGAAAGAAGGTGGACAGTAACTAATGAAATGACGCTGAGAAAATTGTCACAATGACGTTAGTTTAATCCTTTCTTTTGCTTTTGCTTTGATTGATTTAAGCTGAAAAGAGGTTAAGCTATTGATACTTTATACCAATTACATGTTGTCAACTCTGCTTAACTATGGTCAACATGATCTTAACCTTTATTTTATAAAACTAATGACTCAACACTAACTAATTAACCACCTGCTATTTGCTGGAAATAGCGAAATGCACATTGCTTCAATATTTCAAACAAATGACACATAATAGTCATAAGTCAAAATATTGACAAGTTATGGAAAACTACTCCAAATCAAGGAAGGGATCCAGATTTGTTGAGTTTCAAAGGATCAACCGCTTTTTTATCTCGAATCATCTTTAGAATTTGACGCCATTGATCACATGCTCGTATCAAGTTGCCTTGTATAGAAAGTTGTAGAAAGAGGATTTACTGTAGAATTATCTGAAAACATGTATAGCTTTCTTAGCTTGCTCATGAATTGGCCAATCCCCCTCATTTGTAACCAATCTTGTGGAGGTGTTCACAAGTGCAATACAAGTTTTTCTTCACTTCCAACATTTTTCTTCTTTGTTCTCTGCTTTAGATTCCGCACATTTTCGTACACTTAGTGTTTATACTGAACAACCAAACCGTTCATAATTTAAATCTTGAACGATCGCTAGTACCACACGGCGTGTTGGCTTACAAAAAATTAAGCAGCCCGTTACAAAGGGAAGCAAACTCCTCTAGTATCCTCCTCCAAAACAAAAGAAATTCCTTCATCTTTTTTTATCTAGACCTGACCTTAATCCACTTAATATTTTCATGTATGGATATAGTTTTAATTTTGTTTATCCGAGCCTGGTTCGGACACGCTTAAACTAATCAAAAAAATGGGTAGAATACGAAATATTGAGTTTCGTCCCGGGTTCGATCCGAACTCATTTGAATAAGTAATTATTTTGATAATATATTTGAGTTTTTAATATTTGTTTGGATCCTTTAGAGACTGTAATTTGTAGGCATTATAATAATTATCTAAAATAATTTTTGATTTTTAATTGAAGTTTATGGTGTGCAATTAATGTTTGTTTAGAAATAAATTTTCTTCATTGCTTTGCCTTATTTTTTTAGGCTGTATATATCCTACCAATACCTCGACCTAACCCGACACAGATCCAGAAGAATAAGTTCAAGACTCGTTGGGTATTCGGGTTGAATCCAATACAAGTATATCTAAGCGGAGTTTAGATCCGAGTTCGAAATATTCAATTTTAATTCAGACCCGACTCGATTACAGTTCTATCTAATTTTGAAAAAAAAAATTAAAATAAAATTGGCTCTCTTCTTGGTCACCCCACGAATATAAATGCTTTCCTGGGTTCTTCCCCCAACCAGAAAAGATGCCTTCCTTCTCTCTCCACTCCACCCCCACTTCCAACCCGCAACCTCATCTCCACCTTCCTCCGCTGCATTGCTCCCTCCGCCCTACCCCTTTCCTCCCACTACTCCATTCCATTCCCCCCGCCACCACCCTTTCCCTTTCCCTTTCCTTTAAAATTCACTCCACCAACAATGTCCTTCCCACCACGAACTTCATCTCTCCCTTCTTCTTCCGTCCCATTTAAACTTTGGACTCTACGATGTTTTGTCAGGATAAGGATGGAATCTGCTACTGTGCCACCAAATGTACTTGCTGTGATCACGTCAGTGGCACTAGTATGTTATTTGGTATTTTTATGGGTTGAAGTGGAAAGAGATGTCCAATGGTGAACGAATAGTGGCGTATACCAGTGTTCTTGACCCCTTTTTCTGTATATCACTTATTTTTTGTTTTTTAAAGATTTGTTTTGGATTTTTTTGGCTGATTTTTTGTTATTTTAATTCAGGGGTATTTGTCCTACCATACACCGAAGGATTTGTCGGAGGCGTTGCTTAATGTCGTGCGGCTAATCAATTCTAAAAAAATAGAACATTTGCAATCATCCCTGGTGGTCTTGTGTTCTTCAGGGCATTGTGGCTTTTAAACTAATTTGTATGCGAAAAATAAATATATTTATAAATGGTTGATTTGGAATTTGATTTATAACTTACCTTGATTTTAGGTTGTTCTTTTATTTTTTTGGTTTCCTTGTAGTTTATGATTTGTTGTGTTGGTGTTGATCGCGGATTTGATGCGATTAGAGTAGTAAATGATGCGGTGACATATGATTCTACTATTTTATTGTTAGTTTTGCTTTTAAAAGTATGCGAATTTCGTCCTCTATGTGCAACAAGTATTGCTTTCAATTGTATGCAATATTTTTCTAAGTATTGAATTAAAATATTAAATTGATGTTTTGCAACAAAGTGGAGGCGGAAAGAAGGTGGACAGTAACTAATGAAATGACGCTGAGAAAATTGTCACAATGACGTTAGTTTAATCCTTTCTTTTGCTTTTGCTTTGATTGATTTAAGCTGAAAAGAGGTTAAGCTATTGATACTTTATACCAATTACATGTTGTCAACTCTGCTTAACTATGGTCAACATGATCTTAACCTTTATTTTATAAAACTAATGACTCAACACTAACTAATTAACCACCTGCTATTTGCTGGAAATAGCGAAATGCACATTGCTTCAATATTTCAAACAAATGACACATAATAGTCATAAGTCAAAATATTGACAAGTTATGGAAAACTACTCCAAATCAAGGAAGGGATCCAGATTTGTTGAGTTTCAAAGGATCAACCGCTTTTTTATCTCGAATCATCTTTAGAATTTGACGCCATTGATCACATGCTCGTATCAAGTTGCCTTGTATAGAAAGTTGTAGAAAGAGGACTTACTGTAGAATTATCTGAAAACATGTATAGCTTTCTTAGCTTGCTCATGAATTGGCCAATCCCCCTCATTTGTAACCAATCTTGTGGAGGTGTTCACAAGTGCAATACAAGTTTTTCTTCACTTCCAACATTTTTCTTCTTTGTTCTCTGCTTTAGATTCCGCACATTTTCGTACACTTAGTGTTTATACTGAACAACCAAACCGTTCATAATTTAAATCTTGAACGATCGCTAGTACCACACGGCGTGTTGGCTTACAAAAAATTAAGCAGCCCGTTACAAAGGGAAGCAAACTCCTCTAGTATCCTCCTCCAAAACAAAAGAAATTCCTTCATCTTTTTTTATCTAGACCTGACCTTAATCCACTTAATATTTTCATGTATGGATATAGTTTTAATTTTGTTTATCCGAGCCTGGTTCGGACACGCTTAAACTAATCAAAAAAATGGGTAGAATACGAAATATTGAGTTTCGTCCCGGGTTCGATCCGAACTCATTTGAATAAGTAATTATTTTGATAATATATTTGAGTTTTTAATATTTGTTTGGATCCTTTAGAGACTGTAATTTGTAGGCATTATAATAATTATCTAAAATAATTTTTGATTTTTAATTGAAGTTTATGGTGTGCAATTAATGTTTGTTTAGAAATAAATTTTCTTCATTGCTTTGCCTTATTTTTTTAGGCTGTATATATCCTACCAATACCTCGACCTAACCCGACACAGATCCAGAAGAATAAGTTCAAGACTCGTTGGGTATTCGGGTTGAATCCAATACAAGTATATCTGAGCGGAGTTTAGATCCGAGTCCGAAATATTCAATTTTAATTCAGACCCGACTCGATTACAGTTCTATCTAATTTTGAAAAAAAAAATTAAAATAAAATTGGTTCTCTTCTTGGTCACCCCACGAATATAAATGCTTTCCTTTGTTCTTCCCCCAACCAGAAAAGATGCCTTCCTTCTCTCTCCACTCCACCCCCACTTCCAACCCGCAACCTCATCTCCACCTTCCTCCGCTGCATTGCTCCCTCCGCCCTACCCCTTTCCTCCCACTACTCCATTCCATTCCCCCCGCCACCACCCTTTCCCTTTCCCTTTCCTTTAAAATTCACTCCACCAACAATGTCCTTCCCACCACGAACTTCATCTCTCCCTTCTTCTTCCGTCCCATTTAAACTTTGGACTCTACGATGTTTTGTCAGGATAAGGATGGAATCTGCTACTGTGCCACCAAATGTACTTGCTGTGATCACATCAGTGGCACTAGTATGTTATTTGGTATTTTTATGGGTTGAAGTGGAAAGAGATGTCCAATGGTGAACGAATAGTGGCGTATACCAGTGTTCTTGACCCCTTTTTCTGTATATCACTTATTTTTTGTTTTTTAAAGATTTGTTTTGGATTTTTTTGGCTGATTTTTTGTTATTTTAATTCAGGGGTATTTGTCCTACCATACACCGAAGGATTTGTCGGAGGCGTTGCTTAATGTCGTGCGGCTAATCAATTCTAAAAAAATAGAACATTTGCAATCATCCCTGGTGGTCTTGTGTTCTTCAGGGCATTGTGGCTTTTAAACTAATTTGTATGCGAAAAATAAATATATTTATAAATGGTTGATTTGGAATTTGATTTATAACTTACCTTGATTTTAGGTTGTTCTTTTATTTTTTTGGTTTCCTTGTAGTTTATGATTTGTTGTGTTGGTGTTGATCGCGGATTTGATGCGATTAGAGTAGTAAATGATGCGGTGACATATGATTCTACTATTTTATTGTTAGTTTTGCTTTTAAAAGTATGCGAATTTCGTCCTCTATGTGCAACAAGTATTCCTTTCAATTGTATGCAATATTTTTCTAAGTATTGAATTAAAATATTAAATTGATGTTTTGCAACAAAGTGGAGGCGGAAAGAAGGTGGACAGTAACTAATGAAATGACGCTGAGAAAATTGTCACAATGACGTTAGTTTAATCCTTTCTTTTGCTTTTGCTTTGATTGATTTAAGCTGAAAAGAGGTTAAGCTATTGATACTTTATACCAATTACATGTTGTCAACTCTGCTTAACTATGGTCAACATGATCTTAACCTTTATTTTATAAAACTAATGACTCAACACTAACTAATTAACCACCTGCTATTTGCTGGAAATAGCGAAATGCACATTGCTTCAATATTTCAAACAAATGACACATAATAGTCATAAGTCAAAATATTGACAAGTTATGGAAAACTACTCCAAATCAAGGAAGGGATCCAGATTTGTTGAGTTTCAAAGGATCAACCGCTTTTTTATCTCGAATCATCTTTAGAATTTGACGCCATTGATCACATGCTCGTATCAAGTTGCCTTGTATAGAAAGTTGTAGAAAGAGGACTTACTGTAGAATTATCTGAAAACATGTATAGCTTTCTTAGCTTGCTCATGAATTGGCCAATCCCCCTCATTTGTAACCAATCTTGTGGAGGTGTTCACAAGTGCAATACAAGTTTTTCTTCACTTCCAACATTTTTCTTCTTTGTTCTCTGCTTTAGATTCCGCACATTTTCGTACACTTAGTGTTTATACTGAACAACCAAACCGTTCATAATTTAAATCTTGAACGATCGCTAGTACCACACGGCGTGTTGGCTTACAAAAAATTAAGCAGCCCGTTACAAAGGGAAGCAAACTCCTCTAGTATCCTCCTCCAAAACAAAAGAAATTCCTTCATCTTTTTTTATCTAGACCTGACCTTAATCCACTTAATATTTTCATGTATGGATATAGTTTTAATTTTGTTTATCCGAGCCTGGTTCGGACACGCTTAAACTAATCAAAAAAATGGGTAGAATACGAAATATTGAGTTTCGTCCCGGGTTCGATCCGAACTCATTTGAATAAGTAATTATTTTGATAATATATTTGAGTTTTTAATATTTGTTTGGATCCTTTAGAGACTGTAATTTGTAGGCATTATAATAATTATCTAAAATAATTTTTGATTTTTAATTGAAGTTTATGGTGTGCAATTAATGTTTGTTTAGAAATAAATTTTCTTCATTGCTTTGCCTTATTTTTTTAGGCTGTATATATCCTACCAATACCTCGACCTAACCCGACACAGATCCAGAAGAATAAGTTCAAGACTCGTTGGGTATTCGGGTTGAATCCAATACAAGTATATCTAAGCGGAGTTTAGATCCGAGTTCGAAATATTCAATTTTAATTCAGACCCGACTCGATTACAGTTCTATCTAATTTTGAAAAAAAAAATTAAAATAAAATTGGCTCTCTTCTTGGTCACCCCACGAATATAAATGCTTTCCTGGGTTCTTCCCCCAACCAGAAAAGATGCCTTCCTTCTCTCTCCACTCCACCCCCACTTCCAACCCGCAACCTCATCTCCACCTTCCTCCGCTGCATTGCTCCCTCCGCCCTACCCCTTTCCTCCCACTACTCCATTCCATTCCCCCCGCCACCACCCTTTCCCTTTCCCTTTCCTTTAAAATTCACTCCACCAACAATGTCCTTCCCACCACGAACTTCATCTCTCCCTTCTTCTTCCGTCCCATTTAAACTTTGGACTCTACGATGTTTTGTCAGGATAAGGATGGAATCTGCTACTGTGCCACCAAATGTACTTGCTGTGATCACGTCAGTGGCACTAGTATGTTATTTGGTATTTTTATGGGTTGAAGTGGAAAGAGATGTCCAATGGTGAACGAATAGTGGCGTATACCAGTGTTCTTGACCCCTTTTTCTGTATATCACTTATTTTTTGTTTTTTAAAGATTTGTTTTGGATTTTTTTGGCTGATTTTTTGTTATTTTAATTCAGGGGTATTTGTCCTACCATACACCGAAGGATTTGTCGGAGGCGTTGCTTAATGTCGTGCGGCTAATCAATTCTAAAAAAATAGAACATTTGCAATCATCCCTGGTGGTCTTGTGTTCTTCAGGGCATTGTGGCTTTTAAACTAATTTGTATGCGAAAAATAAATATATTTATAAATGGTTGATTTGGAATTTGATTTATAACTTACCTTGATTTTAGGTTGTTCTTTTATTTTTTTGGTTTCCTTGTAGTTTATGATTTGTTGTGTTGGTGTTGATCGCGGATTTGATGCGATTAGAGTAGTAAATGATGCGGTGACATATGATTCTACTATTTTATTGTTAGTTTTGCTTTTAAAAGTATGCGAATTTCGTCCTCTATGTGCAACAAGTATTGCTTTCAATTGTATGCAATATTTTTCTAAGTATTGAATTAAAATATTAAATTGATGTTTTGCAACAAAGTGGAGGCGGAAAGAAGGTGGACAGTAACTAATGAAATGACGCTGAGAAAATTGTCACAATGACGTTAGTTTAATCCTTTCTTTTGCTTTTGCTTTGATTGATTTAAGCTGAAAAGAGGTTAAGCTATTGATACTTTATACCAATTACATGTTGTCAACTCTGCTTAACTATGGTCAACATGATCTTAACCTTTATTTTATAAAACTAATGACTCAACACTAACTAATTAACCACCTGCTATTTGCTGGAAATAGCGAAATGCACATTGCTTCAATATTTCAAACAAATGACACATAATAGTCATAAGTCAAAATATTGACAAGTTATGGAAAACTACTCCAAATCAAGGAAGGGATCCAGATTTGTTGAGTTTCAAAGGATCAACCGCTTTTTTATCTCGAATCATCTTTAGAATTTGACGCCATTGATCACATGCTCGTATCAAGTTGCCTTGTATAGAAAGTTGTAGAAAGAGGACTTACTGTAGAATTATCTGAAAACATGTATAGCTTTCTTAGCTTGCTCATGAATTGGCCAATCCCCCTCATTTGTAACCAATCTTGTGGAGGTGTTCACAAGTGCAATACAAGTTTTTCTTCACTTCCAACATTTTTCTTCTTTGTTCTCTGCTTTAGATTCCGCACATTTTCGTACACTTAGTGTTTATACTGAACAACCAAACCGTTCATAATTTAAATCTTGAACGATCGCTAGTACCACACGGCGTGTTGGCTTACAAAAAATTAAGCAGCCCGTTACAAAGGGAAGCAAACTCCTCTAGTATCCTCCTCCAAAACAAAAGAAATTCCTTCATCTTTTTTTATCTAGACCTGACCTTAATCCACTTAATATTTTCATGTATGGATATAGTTTTAATTTTGTTTATCCGAGCCTGGTTCGGACACGCTTAAACTAATCAAAAAAATGGGTAGAATACGAAATATTGAGTTTCGTCCCGGGTTCGATCCGAACTCATTTGAATAAGTAATTATTTTGATAATATATTTGAGTTTTTAATATTTGTTTGGATCCTTTAGAGACTGTAATTTGTAGGCATTATAATAATTATCTAAAATAATTTTTGATTTTTAATTGAAGTTTATGGTGTGCAATTAATGTTTGTTTAGAAATAAATTTTCTTCATTGCTTTGCCTTATTTTTTTAGGCTGTATATATCCTACCAATACCTCGACCTAACCCGACACAGATCCAGAAGAATAAGTTCAAGACTCGTTGGGTATTCGGGTTGAATCCAATACAAGTATATCTGAGCGGAGTTTAGATCCGAGTCCGAAATATTCAATTTTAATTCAGACCCGACTCGATTACAGTTCTATCTAATTTTGAAAAAAAAAATTAAAATAAAATTGGTTCTCTTCTTGGTCACCCCACGAATATAAATGCTTTCCTTTGTTCTTCCCCCAACCAGAAAAGATGCCTTCCTTCTCTCTCCACTCCACCCCCACTTCCAACCCGCAACCTCATCTCCACCTTCCTCCGCTGCATTGCTCCCTCCGCCCTACCCCTTTCCTCCCACTACTCCATTCCATTCCCCCCGCCACCACCCTTTCCCTTTCCCTTTCCTTTAAAATTCACTCCACCAACAATGTCCTTCCCACCACGAACTTCATCTCTCCCTTCTTCTTCCGTCCCATTTAAACTTTGGACTCTACGATGTTTTGTCAGGATAAGGATGGAATCTGCTACTGTGCCACCAAATGTACTTGCTGTGATCACATCAGTGGCACTAGTATGTTATTTGGTATTTTTATGGGTTGAAGTGGAAAGAGATGTCCAATGGTGAACGAATAGTGGCGTATACCAGTGTTCTTGACCCCTTTTTCTGTATATCACTTATTTTTTGTTTTTTAAAGATTTGTTTTGGATTTTTTTGGCTGATTTTTTGTTATTTTAATTCAGGGGTATTTGTCCTACCATACACCGAAGGATTTGTCGGAGGCGTTGCTTAATGTCGTGCGGCTAATCAATTCTAAAAAAATAGAACATTTGCAATCATCCCTGGTGGTCTTGTGTTCTTCAGGGCATTGTGGCTTTTAAACTAATTTGTATGCGAAAAATAAATATATTTATAAATGGTTGATTTGGAATTTGATTTATAACTTACCTTGATTTTAGGTTGTTCTTTTATTTTTTTGGTTTCCTTGTAGTTTATGATTTGTTGTGTTGGTGTTGATCGCGGATTTGATGCGATTAGAGTAGTAAATGATGCGGTGACATATGATTCTACTATTTTATTGTTAGTTTTGCTTTTAAAAGTATGCGAATTTCGTCCTCTATGTGCAACAAGTATTCCTTTCAATTGTATGCAATATTTTTCTAAGTATTGAATTAAAATATTAAATTGATGTTTTGCAACAAAGTGGAGGCGGAAAGAAGGTGGACAGTAACTAATGAAATGACGCTGAGAAAATTGTCACAATGACGTTAGTTTAATCCTTTCTTTTGCTTTTGCTTTGATTGATTTAAGCTGAAAAGAGGTTAAGCTATTGATACTTTATACCAATTACATGTTGTCAACTCTGCTTAACTATGGTCAACATGATCTTAACCTTTATTTTATAAAACTAATGACTCAACACTAACTAATTAACCACCTGCTATTTGCTGGAAATAGCGAAATGCACATTGCTTCAATATTTCAAACAAATGACACATAATAGTCATAAGTCAAAATATTGACAAGTTATGGAAAACTACTCCAAATCAAGGAAGGGATCCAGATTTGTTGAGTTTCAAAGGATCAACCGCTTTTTTATCTCGAATCATCTTTAGAATTTGACGCCATTGATCACATGCTCGTATCAAGTTGCCTTGTATAGAAAGTTGTAGAAAGAGGACTTACTGTAGAATTATCTGAAAACATGTATAGCTTTCTTAGCTTGCTCATGAATTGGCCAATCCCCCTCATTTGTAACCAATCTTGTGGAGGTGTTCACAAGTGCAATACAAGTTTTTCTTCACTTCCAACATTTTTCTTCTTTGTTCTCTGCTTTAGATTCCGCACATTTTCGTACACTTAGTGTTTATACTGAACAACCAAACCGTTCATAATTTAAATCTTGAACGATCGCTAGTACCACACGGCGTGTTGGCTTACAAAAAATTAAGCAGCCCGTTACAAAGGGAAGCAAACTCCTCTAGTATCCTCCTCCAAAACAAAAGAAATTCCTTCATCTTTTTTTATCTAGACCTGACCTTAATCCACTTAATATTTTCATGTATGGATATAGTTTTAATTTTGTTTATCCGAGCCTGGTTCGGACACGCTTAAACTAATCAAAAAAATGGGTAGAATACGAAATATTGAGTTTCGTCCCGGGTTCGATCCGAACTCATTTGAATAAGTAATTATTTTGATAATATATTTGAGTTTTTAATATTTGTTTGGATCCTTTAGAGACTGTAATTTGTAGGCATTATAATAATTATCTAAAATAATTTTTGATTTTTAATTGAAGTTTATGGTGTGCAATTAATGTTTGTTTAGAAATAAATTTTCTTCATTGCTTTGCCTTATTTTTTTAGGCTGTATATATCCTACCAATACCTCGACCTAACCCGACACAGATCCAGAAGAATAAGTTCAAGACTCGTTGGGTATTCGGGTTGAATCCAATACAAGTATATCTGAGCGGAGTTTAGATCCGAGTCCGAAATATTCAATTTTAATTCAGACCCGACTCGATTACAGTTCTATCTAATTTTGAAAAAAAAAATTAAAATAAAATTGGTTCTCTTCTTGGTCACCCCACGAATATAAATGCTTTCCTTTGTTCTTCCCCCAACCAGAAAAGATGCCTTCCTTCTCTCTCCACTCCACCCCCACTTCCAACCCGCAACCTCATCTCCACCTTCCTCCGCTGCATTGCTCCCTCCGCCCTACCCCTTTCCTCCCACTACTCCATTCCATTCCCCCCGCCACCACCCTTTCCCTTTCCCTTTCCTTTAAAATTCACTCCACCAACAATGTCCTTCCCACCACGAACTTCATCTCTCCCTTCTTCTTCCGTCCCATTTAAACTTTGGACTCTACGATGTTTTGTCAGGATAAGGATGGAATCTGCTACTGTGCCACCAAATGTACTTGCTGTGATCACATCAGTGGCACTAGTATGTTATTTGGTATTTTTATGGGTTGAAGTGGAAAGAGATGTCCAATGGTGAACGAATAGTGGCGTATACCAGTGTTCTTGACCCCTTTTTCTGTATATCACTTATTTTTTGTTTTTTAAAGATTTGTTTTGGATTTTTTTGGCTGATTTTTTGTTATTTTAATTCAGGGGTATTTGTCCTACCATACACCGAAGGATTTGTCGGAGGCGTTGCTTAATGTCGTGCGGCTAATCAATTCTAAAAAAATAGAACATTTGCAATCATCCCTGGTGGTCTTGTGTTCTTCAGGGCATTGTGGCTTTTAAACTAATTTGTATGCGAAAAATAAATATATTTATAAATGGTTGATTTGGAATTTGATTTATAACTTACCTTGATTTTAGGTTGTTCTTTTATTTTTTTGGTTTCCTTGTAGTTTATGATTTGTTGTGTTGGTGTTGATCGCGGATTTGATGCGATTAGAGTAGTAAATGATGCGGTGACATATGATTCTACTATTTTATTGTTAGTTTTGCTTTTAAAAGTATGCGAATTTCGTCCTCTATGTGCAACAAGTATTCCTTTCAATTGTATGCAATATTTTTCTAAGTATTGAATTAAAATATTAAATTGATGTTTTGCAACAAAGTGGAGGCGGAAAGAAGGTGGACAGTAACTAATGAAATGACGCTGAGAAAATTGTCACAATGACGTTAGTTTAATCCTTTCTTTTGCTTTTGCTTTGATTGATTTAAGCTGAAAAGAGGTTAAGCTATTGATACTTTATACCAATTACATGTTGTCAACTCTGCTTAACTATGGTCAACATGATCTTAACCTTTATTTTATAAAACTAATGACTCAACACTAACTAATTAACCACCTGCTATTTGCTGGAAATAGCGAAATGCACATTGCTTCAATATTTCAAACAAATGACACATAATAGTCATAAGTCAAAATATTGACAAGTTATGGAAAACTACTCCAAATCAAGGAAGGGATCCAGATTTGTTGAGTTTCAAAGGATCAACCGCTTTTTTATCTCGAATCATCTTTAGAATTTGACGCCATTGATCACATGCTCGTATCAAGTTGCCTTGTATAGAAAGTTGTAGAAAGAGGACTTACTGTAGAATTATCTGAAAACATGTATAGCTTTCTTAGCTTGCTCATGAATTGGCCAATCCCCCTCATTTGTAACCAATCTTGTGGAGGTGTTCACAAGTGCAATACAAGTTTTTCTTCACTTCCAACATTTTTCTTCTTTGTTCTCTGCTTTAGATTCCGCACATTTTCGTACACTTAGTGTTTATACTGAACAACCAAACCGTTCATAATTTAAATCTTGAACGATCGCTAGTACCACACGGCGTGTTGGCTTACAAAAAATTAAGCAGCCCGTTACAAAGGGAAGCAAACTCCTCTAGTATCCTCCTCCAAAACAAAAGAAATTCCTTCATCTTTTTTTATCTAGACCTGACCTTAATCCACTTAATATTTTCATGTATGGATATAGTTTTAATTTTGTTTATCCGAGCCTGGTTCGGACACGCTTAAACTAATCAAAAAAATGGGTAGAATACGAAATATTGAGTTTCGTCCCGGGTTCGATCCGAACTCATTTGAATAAGTAATTATTTTGATAATATATTTGAGTTTTTAATATTTGTTTGGATCCTTTAGAGACTGTAATTTGTAGGCATTATAATAATTATCTAAAATAATTTTTGATTTTTAATTGAAGTTTATGGTGTGCAATTAATGTTTGTTTAGAAATAAATTTTCTTCATTGCTTTGCCTTATTTTTTTAGGCTGTATATATCCTACCAATACCTCGACCTAACCCGACACAGATCCAGAAGAATAAGTTCAAGACTCGTTGGGTATTCGGGTTGAATCCAATACAAGTATATCTGAGCGGAGTTTAGATCCGAGTCCGAAATATTCAATTTTAATTCAGACCCGACTCGATTACAGTTCTATCTAATTTTGAAAAAAAAAATTAAAATAAAATTGGTTCTCTTCTTGGTCACCCCACGAATATAAATGCTTTCCTTTGTTCTTCCCCCAACCAGAAAAGATGCCTTCCTTCTCTCTCCACTCCACCCCCACTTCCAACCCGCAACCTCATCTCCACCTTCCTCCGCTGCATTGCTCCCTCCGCCCTACCCCTTTCCTCCCACTACTCCATTCCATTCCCCCCGCCACCACCCTTTCCCTTTCCCTTTCCTTTAAAATTCACTCCACCAACAATGTCCTTCCCACCACGAACTTCATCTCTCCCTTCTTCTTCCGTCCCATTTAAACTTTGGACTCTACGATGTTTTGTCAGGATAAGGATGGAATCTGCTACTGTGCCACCAAATGTACTTGCTGTGATCACATCAGTGGCACTAGTATGTTATTTGGTATTTTTATGGGTTGAAGTGGAAAGAGATGTCCAATGGTGAACGAATAGTGGCGTATACCAGTGTTCTTGACCCCTTTTTCTGTATATCACTTATTTTTTGTTTTTTAAAGATTTGTTTTGGATTTTTTTGGCTGATTTTTTGTTATTTTAATTCAGGGGTATTTGTCCTACCATACACCGAAGGATTTGTCGGAGGCGTTGCTTAATGTCGTGCGGCTAATCAATTCTAAAAAAATAGAACATTTGCAATCATCCCTGGTGGTCTTGTGTTCTTCAGGGCATTGTGGCTTTTAAACTAATTTGTATGCGAAAAATAAATATATTTATAAATGGTTGATTTGGAATTTGATTTATAACTTACCTTGATTTTAGGTTGTTCTTTTATTTTTTTGGTTTCCTTGTAGTTTATGATTTGTTGTGTTGGTGTTGATCGCGGATTTGATGCGATTAGAGTAGTAAATGATGCGGTGACATATGATTCTACTATTTTATTGTTAGTTTTGCTTTTAAAAGTATGCGAATTTCGTCCTCTATGTGCAACAAGTATTCCTTTCAATTGTATGCAATATTTTTCTAAGTATTGAATTAAAATATTAAATTGATGTTTTGCAACAAAGTGGAGGCGGAAAGAAGGTGGACAGTAACTAATGAAATGACGCTGAGAAAATTGTCACAATGACGTTAGTTTAATCCTTTCTTTTGCTTTTGCTTTGATTGATTTAAGCTGAAAAGAGGTTAAGCTATTGATACTTTATACCAATTACATGTTGTCAACTCTGCTTAACTATGGTCAACATGATCTTAACCTTTATTTTATAAAACTAATGACTCAACACTAACTAATTAACCACCTGCTATTTGCTGGAAATAGCGAAATGCACATTGCTTCAATATTTCAAACAAATGACACATAATAGTCATAAGTCAAAATATTGACAAGTTATGGAAAACTACTCCAAATCAAGGAAGGGATCCAGATTTGTTGAGTTTCAAAGGATCAACCGCTTTTTTATCTCGAATCATCTTTAGAATTTGACGCCATTGATCACATGCTCGTATCAAGTTGCCTTGTATAGAAAGTTGTAGAAAGAGGACTTACTGTAGAATTATCTGAAAACATGTATAGCTTTCTTAGCTTGCTCATGAATTGGCCAATCCCCCTCATTTGTAACCAATCTTGTGGAGGTGTTCACAAGTGCAATACAAGTTTTTCTTCACTTCCAACATTTTTCTTCTTTGTTCTCTGCTTTAGATTCCGCACATTTTCGTACACTTAGTGTTTATACTGAACAACCAAACCGTTCATAATTTAAATCTTGAACGATCGCTAGTACCACACGGCGTGTTGGCTTACAAAAAATTAAGCAGCCCGTTACAAAGGGAAGCAAACTCCTCTAGTATCCTCCTCCAAAACAAAAGAAATTCCTTCATCTTTTTTTATCTAGACCTGACCTTAATCCACTTAATATTTTCATGTATGGATATAGTTTTAATTTTGTTTATCCGAGCCTGGTTCGGACACGCTTAAACTAATCAAAAAAATGGGTAGAATACGAAATATTGAGTTTCGTCCCGGGTTCGATCCGAACTCATTTGAATAAGTAATTATTTTGATAATATATTTGAGTTTTTAATATTTGTTTGGATCCTTTAGAGACTGTAATTTGTAGGCATTATAATAATTATCTAAAATAATTTTTGATTTTTAATTGAAGTTTATGGTGTGCAATTAATGTTTGTTTAGAAATAAATTTTCTTCATTGCTTTGCCTTATTTTTTTAGGCTGTATATATCCTACCAATACCTCGACCTAACCCGACACAGATCCAGAAGAATAAGTTCAAGACTCGTTGGGTATTCGGGTTGAATCCAATACAAGTATATCTGAGCGGAGTTTAGATCCGAGTCCGAAATATTCAATTTTAATTCAGACCCGACTCGATTACAGTTCTATCTAATTTTGAAAAAAAAAATTAAAATAAAATTGGTTCTCTTCTTGGTCACCCCACGAATATAAATGCTTTCCTTTGTTCTTCCCCCAACCAGAAAAGATGCCTTCCTTCTCTCTCCACTCCACCCCCACTTCCAACCCGCAACCTCATCTCCACCTTCCTCCGCTGCATTGCTCCCTCCGCCCTACCCCTTTCCTCCCACTACTCCATTCCATTCCCCCCGCCACCACCCTTTCCCTTTCCCTTTCCTTTAAAATTCACTCCACCAACAATGTCCTTCCCACCACGAACTTCATCTCTCCCTTCTTCTTCCGTCCCATTTAAACTTTGGACTCTACGATGTTTTGTCAGGATAAGGATGGAATCTGCTACTGTGCCACCAAATGTACTTGCTGTGATCACATCAGTGGCACTAGTATGTTATTTGGTATTTTTATGGGTTGAAGTGGAAAGAGATGTCCAATGGTGAACGAATAGTGGCGTATACCAGTGTTCTTGACCCCTTTTTCTGTATATCACTTATTTTTTGTTTTTTAAAGATTTGTTTTGGATTTTTTTGGCTGATTTTTTGTTATTTTAATTCAGGGGTATTTGTCCTACCATACACCGAAGGATTTGTCGGAGGCGTTGCTTAATGTCGTGCGGCTAATCAATTCTAAAAAAATAGAACATTTGCAATCATCCCTGGTGGTCTTGTGTTCTTCAGGGCATTGTGGCTTTTAAACTAATTTGTATGCGAAAAATAAATATATTTATAAATGGTTGATTTGGAATTTGATTTATAACTTACCTTGATTTTAGGTTGTTCTTTTATTTTTTTGGTTTCCTTGTAGTTTATGATTTGTTGTGTTGGTGTTGATCGCGGATTTGATGCGATTAGAGTAGTAAATGATGCGGTGACATATGATTCTACTATTTTATTGTTAGTTTTGCTTTTAAAAGTATGCGAATTTCGTCCTCTATGTGCAACAAGTATTCCTTTCAATTGTATGCAATATTTTTCTAAGTATTGAATTAAAATATTAAATTGATGTTTTGCAACAAAGTGGAGGCGGAAAGAAGGTGGACAGTAACTAATGAAATGACGCTGAGAAAATTGTCACAATGACGTTAGTTTAATCCTTTCTTTTGCTTTTGCTTTGATTGATTTAAGCTGAAAAGAGGTTAAGCTATTGATACTTTATACCAATTACATGTTGTCAACTCTGCTTAACTATGGTCAACATGATCTTAACCTTTATTTTATAAAACTAATGACTCAACACTAACTAATTAACCACCTGCTATTTGCTGGAAATAGCGAAATGCACATTGCTTCAATATTTCAAACAAATGACACATAATAGTCATAAGTCAAAATATTGACAAGTTATGGAAAACTACTCCAAATCAAGGAAGGGATCCAGATTTGTTGAGTTTCAAAGGATCAACCGCTTTTTTATCTCGAATCATCTTTAGAATTTGACGCCATTGATCACATGCTCGTATCAAGTTGCCTTGTATAGAAAGTTGTAGAAAGAGGACTTACTGTAGAATTATCTGAAAACATGTATAGCTTTCTTAGCTTGCTCATGAATTGGCCAATCCCCCTCATTTGTAACCAATCTTGTGGAGGTGTTCACAAGTGCAATACAAGTTTTTCTTCACTTCCAACATTTTTCTTCTTTGTTCTCTGCTTTAGATTCCGCACATTTTCGTACACTTAGTGTTTATACTGAACAACCAAACCGTTCATAATTTAAATCTTGAACGATCGCTAGTACCACACGGCGTGTTGGCTTACAAAAAATTAAGCAGCCCGTTACAAAGGGAAGCAAACTCCTCTAGTATCCTCCTCCAAAACAAAAGAAATTCCTTCATCTTTTTTTATCTAGACCTGACCTTAATCCACTTAATATTTTCATGTATGGATATAGTTTTAATTTTGTTTATCCGAGCCTGGTTCGGACACGCTTAAACTAATCAAAAAAATGGGTAGAATACGAAATATTGAGTTTCGTCCCGGGTTCGATCCGAACTCATTTGAATAAGTAATTATTTTGATAATATATTTGAGTTTTTAATATTTGTTTGGATCCTTTAGAGACTGTAATTTGTAGGCATTATAATAATTATCTAAAATAATTTTTGATTTTTAATTGAAGTTTATGGTGTGCAATTAATGTTTGTTTAGAAATAAATTTTCTTCATTGCTTTGCCTTATTTTTTTAGGCTGTATATATCCTACCAATACCTCGACCTAACCCGACACAGATCCAGAAGAATAAGTTCAAGACTCGTTGGGTATTCGGGTTGAATCCAATACAAGTATATCTGAGCGGAGTTTAGATCCGAGTCCGAAATATTCAATTTTAATTCAGACCCGACTCGATTACAGTTCTATCTAATTTTGAAAAAAAAAATTAAAATAAAATTGGTTCTCTTCTTGGTCACCCCACGAATATAAATGCTTTCCTTTGTTCTTCCCCCAACCAGAAAAGATGCCTTCCTTCTCTCTCCACTCCACCCCCACTTCCAACCCGCAACCTCATCTCCACCTTCCTCCGCTGCATTGCTCCCTCCGCCCTACCCCTTTCCTCCCACTACTCCATTCCATTCCCCCCGCCACCACCCTTTCCCTTTCCCTTTCCTTTAAAATTCACTCCACCAACAATGTCCTTCCCACCACGAACTTCATCTCTCCCTTCTTCTTCCGTCCCATTTAAACTTTGGACTCTACGATGTTTTGTCAGGATAAGGATGGAATCTGCTACTGTGCCACCAAATGTACTTGCTGTGATCACATCAGTGGCACTAGTATGTTATTTGGTATTTTTATGGGTTGAAGTGGAAAGAGATGTCCAATGGTGAACGAATAGTGGCGTATACCAGTGTTCTTGACCCCTTTTTCTGTATATCACTTATTTTTTGTTTTTTAAAGATTTGTTTTGGATTTTTTTGGCTGATTTTTTGTTATTTTAATTCAGGGGTATTTGTCCTACCATACACCGAAGGATTTGTCGGAGGCGTTGCTTAATGTCGTGCGGCTAATCAATTCTAAAAAAATAGAACATTTGCAATCATCCCTGGTGGTCTTGTGTTCTTCAGGGCATTGTGGCTTTTAAACTAATTTGTATGCGAAAAATAAATATATTTATAAATGGTTGATTTGGAATTTGATTTATAACTTACCTTGATTTTAGGTTGTTCTTTTATTTTTTTGGTTTCCTTGTAGTTTATGATTTGTTGTGTTGGTGTTGATCGCGGATTTGATGCGATTAGAGTAGTAAATGATGCGGTGACATATGATTCTACTATTTTATTGTTAGTTTTGCTTTTAAAAGTATGCGAATTTCGTCCTCTATGTGCAACAAGTATTCCTTTCAATTGTATGCAATATTTTTCTAAGTATTGAATTAAAATATTAAATTGATGTTTTGCAACAAAGTGGAGGCGGAAAGAAGGTGGACAGTAACTAATGAAATGACGCTGAGAAAATTGTCACAATGACGTTAGTTTAATCCTTTCTTTTGCTTTTGCTTTGATTGATTTAAGCTGAAAAGAGGTTAAGCTATTGATACTTTATACCAATTACATGTTGTCAACTCTGCTTAACTATGGTCAACATGATCTTAACCTTTATTTTATAAAACTAATGACTCAACACTAACTAATTAACCACCTGCTATTTGCTGGAAATAGCGAAATGCACATTGCTTCAATATTTCAAACAAATGACACATAATAGTCATAAGTCAAAATATTGACAAGTTATGGAAAACTACTCCAAATCAAGGAAGGGATCCAGATTTGTTGAGTTTCAAAGGATCAACCGCTTTTTTATCTCGAATCATCTTTAGAATTTGACGCCATTGATCACATGCTCGTATCAAGTTGCCTTGTATAGAAAGTTGTAGAAAGAGGACTTACTGTAGAATTATCTGAAAACATGTATAGCTTTCTTAGCTTGCTCATGAATTGGCCAATCCCCCTCATTTGTAACCAATCTTGTGGAGGTGTTCACAAGTGCAATACAAGTTTTTCTTCACTTCCAACATTTTTCTTCTTTGTTCTCTGCTTTAGATTCCGCACATTTTCGTACACTTAGTGTTTATACTGAACAACCAAACCGTTCATAATTTAAATCTTGAACGATCGCTAGTACCACACGGCGTGTTGGCTTACAAAAAATTAAGCAGCCCGTTACAAAGGGAAGCAAACTCCTCTAGTATCCTCCTCCAAAACAAAAGAAATTCCTTCATCTTTTTTTATCTAGACCTGACCTTAATCCACTTAATATTTTCATGTATGGATATAGTTTTAATTTTGTTTATCCGAGCCTGGTTCGGACACGCTTAAACTAATCAAAAAAATGGGTAGAATACGAAATATTGAGTTTCGTCCCGGGTTCGATCCGAACTCATTTGAATAAGTAATTATTTTGATAATATATTTGAGTTTTTAATATTTGTTTGGATCCTTTAGAGACTGTAATTTGTAGGCATTATAATAATTATCTAAAATAATTTTTGATTTTTAATTGAAGTTTATGGTGTGCAATTAATGTTTGTTTAGAAATAAATTTTCTTCATTGCTTTGCCTTATTTTTTTAGGCTGTATATATCCTACCAATACCTCGACCTAACCCGACACAGATCCAGAAGAATAAGTTCAAGACTCGTTGGGTATTCGGGTTGAATCCAATACAAGTATATCTGAGCGGAGTTTAGATCCGAGTCCGAAATATTCAATTTTAATTCAGACCCGACTCGATTACAGTTCTATCTAATTTTGAAAAAAAAAATTAAAATAAAATTGGTTCTCTTCTTGGTCACCCCACGAATATAAATGCTTTCCTTTGTTCTTCCCCCAACCAGAAAAGATGCCTTCCTTCTCTCTCCACTCCACCCCCACTTCCAACCCGCAACCTCATCTCCACCTTCCTCCGCTGCATTGCTCCCTCCGCCCTACCCCTTTCCTCCCACTACTCCATTCCATTCCCCCCGCCACCACCCTTTCCCTTTCCCTTTCCTTTAAAATTCACTCCACCAACAATGTCCTTCCCACCACGAACTTCATCTCTCCCTTCTTCTTCCGTCCCATTTAAACTTTGGACTCTACGATGTTTTGTCAGGATAAGGATGGAATCTGCTACTGTGCCACCAAATGTACTTGCTGTGATCACATCAGTGGCACTAGTATGTTATTTGGTATTTTTATGGGTTGAAGTGGAAAGAGATGTCCAATGGTGAACGAATAGTGGCGTATACCAGTGTTCTTGACCCCTTTTTCTGTATATCACTTATTTTTTGTTTTTTAAAGATTTGTTTTGGATTTTTTTGGCTGATTTTTTGTTATTTTAATTCAGGGGTATTTGTCCTACCATACACCGAAGGATTTGTCGGAGGCGTTGCTTAATGTCGTGCGGCTAATCAATTCTAAAAAAATAGAACATTTGCAATCATCCCTGGTGGTCTTGTGTTCTTCAGGGCATTGTGGCTTTTAAACTAATTTGTATGCGAAAAATAAATATATTTATAAATGGTTGATTTGGAATTTGATTTATAACTTACCTTGATTTTAGGTTGTTCTTTTATTTTTTTGGTTTCCTTGTAGTTTATGATTTGTTGTGTTGGTGTTGATCGCGGATTTGATGCGATTAGAGTAGTAAATGATGCGGTGACATATGATTCTACTATTTTATTGTTAGTTTTGCTTTTAAAAGTATGCGAATTTCGTCCTCTATGTGCAACAAGTATTGCTTTCAATTGTATGCAATATTTTTCTAAGTATTGAATTAAAATATTAAATTGATGTTTTGCAACAAAGTGGAGGCGGAAAGAAGGTGGACAGTAACTAATGAAATGACGCTGAGAAAATTGTCACAATGACGTTAGTTTAATCCTTTCTTTTGCTTTTGCTTTGATTGATTTAAGCTGAAAAGAGGTTAAGCTATTGATACTTTATACCAATTACATGTTGTCAACTCTGCTTAACTATGGTCAACATGATCTTAACCTTTATTTTATAAAACTAATGACTCAACACTAACTAATTAACCACCTGCTATTTGCTGGAAATAGCGAAATGCACATTGCTTCAATATTTCAAACAAATGACACATAATAGTCATAAGTCAAAATATTGACAAGTTATGGAAAACTACTCCAAATCAAGGAAGGGATCCAGATTTGTTGAGTTTCAAAGGATCAACCGCTTTTTTATCTCGAATCATCTTTAGAATTTGACGCCATTGATCACATGCTCGTATCAAGTTGCCTTGTATAGAAAGTTGTAGAAAGAGGACTTACTGTAGAATTATCTGAAAACATGTATAGCTTTCTTAGCTTGCTCATGAATTGGCCAATCCCCCTCATTTGTAACCAATCTTGTGGAGGTGTTCACAAGTGCAATACAAGTTTTTCTTCACTTCCAACATTTTTCTTCTTTGTTCTCTGCTTTAGATTCCGCACATTTTCGTACACTTAGTGTTTATACTGAACAACCAAACCGTTCATAATTTAAATCTTGAACGATCGCTAGTACCACACGGCGTGTTGGCTTACAAAAAATTAAGCAGCCCGTTACAAAGGGAAGCAAACTCCTCTAGTATCCTCCTCCAAAACAAAAGAAATTCCTTCATCTTTTTTTATCTAGACCTGACCTTAATCCACTTAATATTTTCATGTATGGATATAGTTTTAATTTTGTTTATCCGAGCCTGGTTCGGACACGCTTAAACTAATCAAAAAAATGGGTAGAATACGAAATATTGAGTTTCGTCCCGGGTTCGATCCGAACTCATTTGAATAAGTAATTATTTTGATAATATATTTGAGTTTTTAATATTTGTTTGGATCCTTTAGAGACTGTAATTTGTAGGCATTATAATAATTATCTAAAATAATTTTTGATTTTTAATTGAAGTTTATGGTGTGCAATTAATGTTTGTTTAGAAATAAATTTTCTTCATTGCTTTGCCTTATTTTTTTAGGCTGTATATATCCTACCAATACCTCGACCTAACCCGACACAGATCCAGAAGAATAAGTTCAAGACTCGTTGGGTATTCGGGTTGAATCCAATACAAGTATATCTGAGCGGAGTTTAGATCCGAGTCCGAAATATTCAATTTTAATTCAGACCCGACTCGATTACAGTTCTATCTAATTTTGAAAAAAAAAATTAAAATAAAATTGGTTCTCTTCTTGGTCACCCCACGAATATAAATGCTTTCCTTTGTTCTTCCCCCAACCAGAAAAGATGCCTTCCTTCTCTCTCCACTCCACCCCCACTTCCAACCCGCAACCTCATCTCCACCTTCCTCCGCTGCATTGCTCCCTCCGCCCTACCCCTTTCCTCCCACTACTCCATTCCATTCCCCCCGCCACCACCCTTTCCCTTTCCCTTTCCTTTAAAATTCACTCCACCAACAATGTCCTTCCCACCACGAACTTCATCTCTCCCTTCTTCTTCCGTCCCATTTAAACTTTGGACTCTACGATGTTTTGTCAGGATAAGGATGGAATCTGCTACTGTGCCACCAAATGTACTTGCTGTGATCACATCAGTGGCACTAGTATGTTATTTGGTATTTTTATGGGTTGAAGTGGAAAGAGATGTCCAATGGTGAACGAATAGTGGCGTATACCAGTGTTCTTGACCCCTTTTTCTGTATATCACTTATTTTTTGTTTTTTAAAGATTTGTTTTGGATTTTTTTGGCTGATTTTTTGTTATTTTAATTCAGGGGTATTTGTCCTACCATACACCGAAGGATTTGTCGGAGGCGTTGCTTAATGTCGTGCGGCTAATCAATTCTAAAAAAATAGAACATTTGCAATCATCCCTGGTGGTCTTGTGTTCTTCAGGGCATTGTGGCTTTTAAACTAATTTGTATGCGAAAAATAAATATATTTATAAATGGTTGATTTGGAATTTGATTTATAACTTACCTTGATTTTAGGTTGTTCTTTTATTTTTTTGGTTTCCTTGTAGTTTATGATTTGTTGTGTTGGTGTTGATCGCGGATTTGATGCGATTAGAGTAGTAAATGATGCGGTGACATATGATTCTACTATTTTATTGTTAGTTTTGCTTTTAAAAGTATGCGAATTTCGTCCTCTATGTGCAACAAGTATTCCTTTCAATTGTATGCAATATTTTTCTAAGTATTGAATTAAAATATTAAATTGATGTTTTGCAACAAAGTGGAGGCGGAAAGAAGGTGGACAGTAACTAATGAAATGACGCTGAGAAAATTGTCACAATGACGTTAGTTTAATCCTTTCTTTTGCTTTTGCTTTGATTGATTTAAGCTGAAAAGAGGTTAAGCTATTGATACTTTATACCAATTACATGTTGTCAACTCTGCTTAACTATGGTCAACATGATCTTAACCTTTATTTTATAAAACTAATGACTCAACACTAACTAATTAACCACCTGCTATTTGCTGGAAATAGCGAAATGCACATTGCTTCAATATTTCAAACAAATGACACATAATAGTCATAAGTCAAAATATTGACAAGTTATGGAAAACTACTCCAAATCAAGGAAGGGATCCAGATTTGTTGAGTTTCAAAGGATCAACCGCTTTTTTATCTCGAATCATCTTTAGAATTTGACGCCATTGATCACATGCTCGTATCAAGTTGCCTTGTATAGAAAGTTGTAGAAAGAGGACTTACTGTAGAATTATCTGAAAACATGTATAGCTTTCTTAGCTTGCTCATGAATTGGCCAATCCCCCTCATTTGTAACCAATCTTGTGGAGGTGTTCACAAGTGCAATACAAGTTTTTCTTCACTTCCAACATTTTTCTTCTTTGTTCTCTGCTTTAGATTCCGCACATTTTCGTACACTTAGTGTTTATACTGAACAACCAAACCGTTCATAATTTAAATCTTGAACGATCGCTAGTACCACACGGCGTGTTGGCTTACAAAAAATTAAGCAGCCCGTTACAAAGGGAAGCAAACTCCTCTAGTATCCTCCTCCAAAACAAAAGAAATTCCTTCATCTTTTTTTATCTAGACCTGACCTTAATCCACTTAATATTTTCATGTATGGATATAGTTTTAATTTTGTTTATCCGAGCCTGGTTCGGACACGCTTAAACTAATCAAAAAAATGGGTAGAATACGAAATATTGAGTTTCGTCCCGGGTTCGATCCGAACTCATTTGAATAAGTAATTATTTTGATAATATATTTGAGTTTTTAATATTTGTTTGGATCCTTTAGAGACTGTAATTTGTAGGCATTATAATAATTATCTAAAATAATTTTTGATTTTTAATTGAAGTTTATGGTGTGCAATTAATGTTTGTTTAGAAATAAATTTTCTTCATTGCTTTGCCTTATTTTTTTAGGCTGTATATATCCTACCAATACCTCGACCTAACCCGACACAGATCCAGAAGAATAAGTTCAAGACTCGTTGGGTATTCGGGTTGAATCCAATACAAGTATATCTGAGCGGAGTTTAGATCCGAGTCCGAAATATTCAATTTTAATTCAGACCCGACTCGATTACAGTTCTATCTAATTTTGAAAAAAAAAATTAAAATAAAATTGGTTCTCTTCTTGGTCACCCCACGAATATAAATGCTTTCCTTTGTTCTTCCCCCAACCAGAAAAGATGCCTTCCTTCTCTCTCCACTCCACCCCCACTTCCAACCCGCAACCTCATCTCCACCTTCCTCCGCTGCATTGCTCCCTCCGCCCTACCCCTTTCCTCCCACTACTCCATTCCATTCCCCCCGCCACCACCCTTTCCCTTTCCCTTTCCTTTAAAATTCACTCCACCAACAATGTCCTTCCCACCACGAACTTCATCTCTCCCTTCTTCTTCCGTCCCATTTAAACTTTGGACTCTACGATGTTTTGTCAGGATAAGGATGGAATCTGCTACTGTGCCACCAAATGTACTTGCTGTGATCACATCAGTGGCACTAGTATGTTATTTGGTATTTTTATGGGTTGAAGTGGAAAGAGATGTCCAATGGTGAACGAATAGTGGCGTATACCAGTGTTCTTGACCCCTTTTTCTGTATATCACTTATTTTTTGTTTTTTAAAGATTTGTTTTGGATTTTTTTGGCTGATTTTTTGTTATTTTAATTCAGGGGTATTTGTCCTACCATACACCGAAGGATTTGTCGGAGGCGTTGCTTAATGTCGTGCGGCTAATCAATTCTAAAAAAATAGAACATTTGCAATCATCCCTGGTGGTCTTGTGTTCTTCAGGGCATTGTGGCTTTTAAACTAATTTGTATGCGAAAAATAAATATATTTATAAATGGTTGATTTGGAATTTGATTTATAACTTACCTTGATTTTAGGTTGTTCTTTTATTTTTTTGGTTTCCTTGTAGTTTATGATTTGTTGTGTTGGTGTTGATCGCGGATTTGATGCGATTAGAGTAGTAAATGATGCGGTGACATATGATTCTACTATTTTATTGTTAGTTTTGCTTTTAAAAGTATGCGAATTTCGTCCTCTATGTGCAACAAGTATTCCTTTCAATTGTATGCAATATTTTTCTAAGTATTGAATTAAAATATTAAATTGATGTTTTGCAACAAAGTGGAGGCGGAAAGAAGGTGGACAGTAACTAATGAAATGACGCTGAGAAAATTGTCACAATGACGTTAGTTTAATCCTTTCTTTTGCTTTTGCTTTGATTGATTTAAGCTGAAAAGAGGTTAAGCTATTGATACTTTATACCAATTACATGTTGTCAACTCTGCTTAACTATGGTCAACATGATCTTAACCTTTATTTTATAAAACTAATGACTCAACACTAACTAATTAACCACCTGCTATTTGCTGGAAATAGCGAAATGCACATTGCTTCAATATTTCAAACAAATGACACATAATAGTCATAAGTCAAAATATTGACAAGTTATGGAAAACTACTCCAAATCAAGGAAGGGATCCAGATTTGTTGAGTTTCAAAGGATCAACCGCTTTTTTATCTCGAATCATCTTTAGAATTTGACGCCATTGATCACATGCTCGTATCAAGTTGCCTTGTATAGAAAGTTGTAGAAAGAGGACTTACTGTAGAATTATCTGAAAACATGTATAGCTTTCTTAGCTTGCTCATGAATTGGCCAATCCCCCTCATTTGTAACCAATCTTGTGGAGGTGTTCACAAGTGCAATACAAGTTTTTCTTCACTTCCAACATTTTTCTTCTTTGTTCTCTGCTTTAGATTCCGCACATTTTCGTACACTTAGTGTTTATACTGAACAACCAAACCGTTCATAATTTAAATCTTGAACGATCGCTAGTACCACACGGCGTGTTGGCTTACAAAAAATTAAGCAGCCCGTTACAAAGGGAAGCAAACTCCTCTAGTATCCTCCTCCAAAACAAAAGAAATTCCTTCATCTTTTTTTATCTAGACCTGACCTTAATCCACTTAATATTTTC
Organism: Coffea arabica; assembly: GCF_036785885.1. NCBI lineage: Eukaryota > Viridiplantae > Streptophyta > Magnoliopsida > Gentianales > Rubiaceae > Coffea > Coffea arabica. The sequence continues at coordinate 37,179,505 of NC_092313.1, forward strand.
ATGTATGGATATAGTTTTAATTTTGTTTATCCGAGCCTGGTTCGGACACGCTTAAACTAATCAAAAAAATGGGTAGAATACGAAATATTGAGTTTCGTCCCGGGTTCGATCCGAACTCATTTGAATAAGTAATTATTTTGATAATATATTTGAGTTTTTAATATTTGTTTGGATCCTTTAGAGACTGTAATTTGTAGGCATTATAATAATTATCTAAAATAATTTTTGATTTTTAATTGAAGTTTATGGTGTGCAATTAATGTTTGTTTAGAAATAAATTTTCTTCATTGCTTTGCCTTATTTTTTTAGGCTGTATATATCCTACCAATACCTCGACCTAACCCGACACAGATCCAGAAGAATAAGTTCAAGACTCGTTGGGTATTCGGGTTGAATCCAATACAAGTATATCTGAGCGGAGTTTAGATCCGAGTCCGAAATATTCAATTTTAATTCAGACCCGACTCGATTACAGTTCTATCTAATTTTGAAAAAAAAAATTAAAATAAAATTGGTTCTCTTCTTGGTCACCCCACGAATATAAATGCTTTCCTTTGTTCTTCCCCCAACCAGAAAAGATGCCTTCCTTCTCTCTCCACTCCACCCCCACTTCCAACCCGCAACCTCATCTCCACCTTCCTCCGCTGCATTGCTCCCTCCGCCCTACCCCTTTCCTCCCACTACTCCATTCCATTCCCCCCGCCACCACCCTTTCCCTTTCCCTTTCCTTTAAAATTCACTCCACCAACAATGTCCTTCCCACCACGAACTTCATCTCTCCCTTCTTCTTCCGTCCCATTTAAACTTTGGACTCTACGATGTTTTGTCAGGATAAGGATGGAATCTGCTACTGTGCCACCAAATGTACTTGCTGTGATCACATCAGTGGCACTAGTATGTTATTTGGTATTTTTATGGGTTGAAGTGGAAAGAGATGTCCAATGGTGAACGAATAGTGGCGTATACCAGTGTTCTTGACCCCTTTTTCTGTATATCACTTATTTTTTGTTTTTTAAAGATTTGTTTTGGATTTTTTTGGCTGATTTTTTGTTATTTTAATTCAGGGGTATTTGTCCTACCATAGACCGAAGGATTTGTCGGAGGCGTTGCTTAATGTCGTGCGGCTAATCAATTCTAAAAAAATAGAACATTTGCAATCATCCCTGGTGGTCTTGTGTTCTTCAGGGCATTGTGGCTTTTAAACTAATTTGTATGCGAAAAATAAATATATTTATAAATGGTTGATTTGGAATTTGATTTATAACTTACCTTCATTTTAGGTTGTTCTTTTATTTTTTTGGTTTCCTTGTAGTTTATGATTTGTTGTGTTGGTGTTGATCGCGGATTTGATGCGATTAGAGTAGTAAATGATGCGGTGACATATGATTCTACTATTTTATTGTTAGTTTTGCTTTTAAAAGTATGCGAATTTCGTCCTCTATGTGCAACAAGTATTCCTTTCAATTGTATGCAATATTTTTCTAAGTATTGAATTAAAATATTAAATTGATGTTTTGCAACAAAGTGGAGGCGGAAAGAAGGTGGACAGTAACTAATGAAATGACGCTGAGAAAATTGTCACAATGACGTTAGTTTAATCCTTTCTTTTGCTTTTGCTTTGATTGATTTAAGCTGAAAAGAGGTTAAGCTATTGATACTTTATACCAATTACATGTTGTCAACTCTGCTTAACTATGGTCAACATGATCTTAACCTTTATTTTATAAAACTAATGACTCAACACTAACTAATTAACCACCTGCTATTTGCTGGAAATAGCGAAATGCACATTGCTTCAATATTTCAAACAAATGACACATAATAGTCATAAGTCAAAATATTGACAAGTTATGGAAAACTACTCCAAATCAAGGAAGGGATCCAGATTTGTTGAGTTTCAAAGGATCAACCGCTTTTTTATCTCGAATCATCTTTAGAATTTGACGCCATTGATCACATGCTCGTATCAAGTTGCCTTGTATAGAAAGTTGTAGAAAGAGGACTTACTGTAGAATTATCTGAAAACATGTATAGCTTTCTTAGCTTGCTCATGAATTGGCCAATCCCCCTCATTTGTAACCAATCTTGTGGAGGTGTTCACAAGTGCAATACAAGTTTTTCTTCACTTCCAACATTTTTCTTCTTTGTTCTCTGCTTTAGATTCCGCACATTTTCGTACACTTAGTGTTTATACTGAACAACCAAACCGTTCATAATTTAAATCTTGAACGATCGCTAGTACCACACGGCGTGTTGGCTTACAAAAAATTAAGCAGCCCGTTACAAAGGGAAGCAAACTCCTCTAGTATCCTCCTCCAAAACAAAAGAAATTCCTTCATCTTTTTTTATCTAGACCTGACCTTAATCCACTTAATATTTTCATGTATGGATATAGTTTTAATTTTGTTTATCCGAGCCTGGTTCGGACACGCTTAAACTAATCAAAAAAATGGGTAGAATACGAAATATTGAGTTTCGTCCCGGGTTCGATCCGAACTCATTTGAATAAGTAATTATTTTGATAATATATTTGAGTTTTTAATATTTGTTTGGATCCTTTAGAGACTGTAATTTGTAGGCATTATAATAATTATCTAAAATAATTTTTGATTTTTAATTGAAGTTTATGGTGTGCAATTAATGTTTGTTTAGAAATAAATTTTCTTCATTGCTTTGCCTTATTTTTTTAGGCTGTATATATCCTACCAATACCTCGACCTAACCCGACACAGATCCAGAAGAATAAGTTCAAGACTCGTTGGGTATTCGGGTTGAATCCAATACAAGTATATCTGAGCGGAGTTTAGATCCGAGTCCGAAATATTCAATTTTAATTCAGACCCGACTCGATTACAGTTCTATCTAATTTTGAAAAAAAAAATTAAAATAAAATTGGTTCTCTTCTTGGTCACCCCACGAATATAAATGCTTTCCTTTGTTCTTCCCCCAACCAGAAAAGATGCCTTCCTTCTCTCTCCACTCCACCCCCACTTCCAACCCGCAACCTCATCTCCACCTTCCTCCGCTGCATTGCTCCCTCCGCCCTACCCCTTTCCTCCCACTACTCCATTCCATTCCCCCCGCCACCACCCTTTCCCTTTCCCTTTCCTTTAAAATTCACTCCACCAACAATGTCCTTCCCACCACGAACTTCATCTCTCCCTTCTTCTTCCGTCCCATTTAAACTTTGGACTCTACGATGTTTTGTCAGGATAAGGATGGAATCTGCTACTGTGCCACCAAATGTACTTGCTGTGATCACATCAGTGGCACTAGTATGTTATTTGGTATTTTTATGGGTTGAAGTGGAAAGAGATGTCCAATGGTGAACGAATAGTGGCGTATACCAGTGTTCTTGACCCCTTTTTCTGTATATCACTTATTTTTTGTTTTTTAAAGATTTGTTTTGGATTTTTTTGGCTGATTTTTTGTTATTTTAATTCAGGGGTATTTGTCCTACCATACACCGAAGGATTTGTCGGAGGCGTTGCTTAATGTCGTGCGGCTAATCAATTCTAAAAAAATAGAACATTTGCAATCATCCCTGGTGGTCTTGTGTTCTTCAGGGCATTGTGGCTTTTAAACTAATTTGTATGCGAAAAATAAATATATTTATAAATGGTTGATTTGGAATTTGATTTATAACTTACCTTGATTTTAGGTTGTTCTTTTATTTTTTTGGTTTCCTTGTAGTTTATGATTTGTTGTGTTGGTGTTGATCGCGGATTTGATGCGATTAGAGTAGTAAATGATGCGGTGACATATGATTCTACTATTTTATTGTTAGTTTTGCTTTTAAAAGTATGCGAATTTCGTCCTCTATGTGCAACAAGTATTCCTTTCAATTGTATGCAATATTTTTCTAAGTATTGAATTAAAATATTAAATTGATGTTTTGCAACAAAGTGGAGGCGGAAAGAAGGTGGACAGTAACTAATGAAATGACGCTGAGAAAATTGTCACAATGACGTTAGTTTAATCCTTTCTTTTGCTTTTGCTTTGATTGATTTAAGCTGAAAAGAGGTTAAGCTATTGATACTTTATACCAATTACATGTTGTCAACTCTGCTTAACTATGGTCAACATGATCTTAACCTTTATTTTATAAAACTAATGACTCAACACTAACTAATTAACCACCTGCTATTTGCTGGAAATAGCGAAATGCACATTGCTTCAATATTTCAAACAAATGACACATAATAGTCATAAGTCAAAATATTGACAAGTTATGGAAAACTACTCCAAATCAAGGAAGGGATCCAGATTTGTTGAGTTTCAAAGGATCAACCGCTTTTTTATCTCGAATCATCTTTAGAATTTGACGCCATTGATCACATGCTCGTATCAAGTTGCCTTGTATAGAAAGTTGTAGAAAGAGGACTTACTGTAGAATTATCTGAAAACATGTATAGCTTTCTTAGCTTGCTCATGAATTGGCCAATCCCCCTCATTTGTAACCAATCTTGTGGAGGTGTTCACAAGTGCAATACAAGTTTTTCTTCACTTCCAACATTTTTCTTCTTTGTTCTCTGCTTTAGATTCCGCACATTTTCGTACACTTAGTGTTTATACTGAACAACCAAACCGTTCATAATTTAAATCTTGAACGATCGCTAGTACCACACGGCGTGTTGGCTTACAAAAAATTAAGCAGCCCGTTACAAAGGGAAGCAAACTCCTCTAGTATCCTCCTCCAAAACAAAAGAAATTCCTTCATCTTTTTTTATCTAGACCTGACCTTAATCCACTTAATATTTTCATGTATGGATATAGTTTTAATTTTGTTTATCCGAGCCTGGTTCGGACACGCTTAAACTAATCAAAAAAATGGGTAGAATACGAAATATTGAGTTTCGTCCCGGGTTCGATCCGAACTCATTTGAATAAGTAATTATTTTGATAATATATTTGAGTTTTTAATATTTGTTTGGATCCTTTAGAGACTGTAATTTGTAGGCATTATAATAATTATCTAAAATAATTTTTGATTTTTAATTGAAGTTTATGGTGTGCAATTAATGTTTGTTTAGAAATAAATTTTCTTCATTGCTTTGCCTTATTTTTTTAGGCTGTATATATCCTACCAATACCTCGACCTAACCCGACACAGATCCAGAAGAATAAGTTCAAGACTCGTTGGGTATTCGGGTTGAATCCAATACAAGTATATCTGAGCGGAGTTTAGATCCGAGTCCGAAATATTCAATTTTAATTCAGACCCGACTCGATTACAGTTCTATCTAATTTTGAAAAAAAAAATTAAAATAAAATTGGTTCTCTTCTTGGTCACCCCACGAATATAAATGCTTTCCTTTGTTCTTCCCCCAACCAGAAAAGATGCCTTCCTTCTCTCTCCACTCCACCCCCACTTCCAACCCGCAACCTCATCTCCACCTTCCTCCGCTGCATTGCTCCCTCCGCCCTACCCCTTTCCTCCCACTACTCCATTCCATTCCCCCCGCCACCACCCTTTCCCTTTCCCTTTCCTTTAAAATTCACTCCACCAACAATGTCCTTCCCACCACGAACTTCATCTCTCCCTTCTTCTTCCGTCCCATTTAAACTTTGGACTCTACGATGTTTTGTCAGGATAAGGATGGAATCTGCTACTGTGCCACCAAATGTACTTGCTGTGATCACATCAGTGGCACTAGTATGTTATTTGGTATTTTTATGGGTTGAAGTGGAAAGAGATGTCCAATGGTGAACGAATAGTGGCGTATACCAGTGTTCTTGACCCCTTTTTCTGTATATCACTTATTTTTTGTTTTTTAAAGATTTGTTTTGGATTTTTTTGGCTGATTTTTTGTTATTTTAATTCAGGGGTATTTGTCCTACCATACACCGAAGGATTTGTCGGAGGCGTTGCTTAATGTCGTGCGGCTAATCAATTCTAAAAAAATAGAACATTTGCAATCATCCCTGGTGGTCTTGTGTTCTTCAGGGCATTGTGGCTTTTAAAATAATTTGTATGCGAAAAATAAATATATTTATAAATGGTTGATTTGAAATTTGATTTATAACTTACCTTGATTTTAGGTTGTTCTTTTATTTTTTTGGTTTCCTTGTAGTTTATGATTTGTTGTGTTGGTGTTGATCGCGGATTTGATGCGATTAGAGTAGTAAATGATGCGGTGACATATGATTCTACTATTTTATTGTTAGTTTTGCTTTTAAAAGTATGCGAATTTCGTCCTCTATGTGCAACAAGTATTGCTTTCAATTGTATGCAATATTTTTCTAAGTATTGAATTAAAATATTAAATTGATGTTTTGCAACAAAGTGGAGGCGGAAAGAAGGTGGACAGTAACTAATGAAATGACGCTGAGAAAATTGTCACAATGACGTTAGTTTAATCCTTTCTTTTGCTTTTGCTTTGATTGATTTAAGCTGAAAAGAGGTTAAGCTATTGATACTTTATACCAATTACATGTTGTCAACTCTGCTTAACTATGGTCAACATGATCTTAACCTTTATTTTATAAAACTAATGACTCAACACTAACTAATTAACCACCTGCTATTTGCTGGAAATAGCGAAATGCACATTGCTTCAATATTTCAAACAAATGACACATAATAGTCATAAGTCAAAATATTGACAAGTTATGGAAAACTACTCCAAATCAAGGAAGGGATCCAGATTTGTTGAGTTTCAAAGGATCAACCGCTTTTTTATCTCGAATCATCTTTAGAATTTGACGCCATTGATCACATGCTCGTATCAAGTTGCCTTGTATAGAAAGTTGTAGAAAGAGGACTTACTGTAGAATTATCTGAAAACATGTATAGCTTTCTTAGCTTGCTCATGAATTGGCCAATCCCCCTCATTTGTAACCAATCTTGTGGAGGTGTTCACAAGTGCAATACAAGTTTTTCTTCACTTCCAACATTTTTCTTCTTTGTTCTCTGCTTTAGATTCCGCACATTTTCGTACACTTAGTGTTTATACTGAACAACCAAACCGTTCATAATTTAAATCTTGAACGATCGCTAGTACCACACGGCGTGTTGGCTTACAAAAAATTAAGCAGCCCGTTACAAAGGGAAGCAAACTCCTCTAGTATCCTCCTCCAAAACAAAAGAAATTCCTTCATCTTTTTTTATCTAGACCTGACCTTAATCCACTTAATATTTTCATGTATGGATATAGTTTTAATTTTGTTTATCCGAGCCTGGTTCGGACACGCTTAAACTAATCAAAAAAATGGGTAGAATACGAAATATTGAGTTTCGTCCCGGGTTCGATCCGAACTCATTTGAATAAGTAATTATTTTGATAATATATTTGAGTTTTTAATATTTGTTTGGATCCTTTAGAGACTGTAATTTGTAGGCATTATAATAATTATCTAAAATAATTTTTGATTTTTAATTGAAGTTTATGGTGTGCAATTAATGTTTGTTTAGAAATAAATTTTCTTCATTGCTTTGCCTTATTTTTTTAGGCTGTATATATCCTACCAATACCTCGACCTAACCCGACACAGATCCAGAAGAATAAGTTCAAGACTCGTTGGGTATTCGGGTTGAATCCAATACAAGTATATCTGAGCGGAGTTTAGATCCGAGTCCGAAATATTCAATTTTAATTCAGACCCGACTCGATTACAGTTCTATCTAATTTTGAAAAAAAAAATTAAAATAAAATTGGTTCTCTTCTTGGTCACCCCACGAATATAAATGCTTTCCTTTGTTCTTCCCCCAACCAGAAAAGATGCCTTCCTTCTCTCTCCACTCCACCCCCACTTCCAACCCGCAACCTCATCTCCACCTTCCTCCGCTGCATTGCTCCCTCCGCCCTACCCCTTTCCTCCCACTACTCCATTCCATTCCCCCCGCCACCACCCTTTCCCTTTCCCTTTCCTTTAAAATTCACTCCACCAACAATGTCCTTCCCACCACGAACTTCATCTCTCCCTTCTTCTTCCGTCCCATTTAAACTTTGGACTCTACGATGTTTTGTCAGGATAAGGATGGAATCTGCTACTGTGCCACCAAATGTACTTGCTGTGATCACATCAGTGGCACTAGTATGTTATTTGGTATTTTTATGGGTTGAAGTGGAAAGAGATGTCCAATGGTGAACGAATAGTGGCGTATACCAGTGTTCTTGACCCCTTTTTCTGTATATCACTTATTTTTTGTTTTTTAAAGATTTGTTTTGGATTTTTTTGGCTGATTTTTTGTTATTTTAATTCAGGGGTATTTGTCCTACCATACACCGAAGGATTTGTCGGAGGCGTTGCTTAATGTCGTGCGGCTAATCAATTCTAAAAAAATAGAACATTTGCAATCATCCCTGGTGGTCTTGTGTTCTTCAGGGCATTGTGGCTTTTAAAATAATTTGTATGCGAAAAATAAATATATTTATAAATGGTTGATTTGAAATTTGATTTATAACTTACCTTGATTTTAGGTTGTTCTTTTATTTTTTTGGTTTCCTTGTAGTTTATGATTTGTTGTGTTGGTGTTGATCGCGGATTTGATGCGATTAGAGTAGTAAATGATGCGGTGACATATGATTCTACTATTTTATTGTTAGTTTTGCTTTTAAAAGTATGCGAATTTCGTCCTCTATGTGCAACAAGTATTGCTTTCAATTGTATGCAATATTTTTCTAAGTATTGAATTAAAATATTAAATTGATGTTTTGCAACAAAGTGGAGGCGGAAAGAAGGTGGACAGTAACTAATGAAATGACGCTGAGAAAATTGTCACAATGACGTTAGTTTAATCCTTTCTTTTGCTTTTGCTTTGATTGATTTAAGCTGAAAAGAGGTTAAGCTATTGATACTTTATACCAATTACATGTTGTCAACTCTGCTTAACTATGGTCAACATGATCTTAACCTTTATTTTATAAAACTAATGACTCAACACTAACTAATTAACCACCTGCTATTTGCTGGAAATAGCGAAATGCACATTGCTTCAATATTTCAAACAAATGACACATAATAGTCATAAGTCAAAATATTGACAAGTTATGGAAAACTACTCCAAATCAAGGAAGGGATCCAGATTTGTTGAGTTTCAAAGGATCAACCGCTTTTTTATCTCGAATCATCTTTAGAATTTGACGCCATTGATCACATGCTCGTATCAAGTTGCCTTGTATAGAAAGTTGTAGAAAGAGGACTTACTGTAGAATTATCTGAAAACATGTATAGCTTTCTTAGCTTGCTCATGAATTGGCCAATCCCCCTCATTTGTAACCAATCTTGTGGAGGTGTTCACAAGTGCAATACAAGTTTTTCTTCACTTCCAACATTTTTCTTCTTTGTTCTCTGCTTTAGATTCCGCACATTTTCGTACACTTAGTGTTTATACTGAACAACCAAACCGTTCATAATTTAAATCTTGAACGATCGCTAGTACCACACGGCGTGTTGGCTTACAAAAAATTAAGCAGCCCGTTACAAAGGGAAGCAAACTCCTCTAGTATCCTCCTCCAAAACAAAAGAAATTCCTTCATCTTTTTTTATCTAGACCTGACCTTAATCCACTTAATATTTTCATGTATGGATATAGTTTTAATTTTGTTTATCCGAGCCTGGTTCGGACACGCTTAAACTAATCAAAAAAATGGGTAGAATACGAAATATTGAGTTTCGTCCCGGGTTCGATCCGAACTCATTTGAATAAGTAATTATTTTGATAATATATTTGAGTTTTTAATATTTGTTTGGATCCTTTAGAGACTGTAATTTGTAGGCATTATAATAATTATCTAAAATAATTTTTGATTTTTAATTGAAGTTTATGGTGTGCAATTAATGTTTGTTTAGAAATAAATTTTCTTCATTGCTTTGCCTTATTTTTTTAGGCTGTATATATCCTACCAATACCTCGACCTAACCCGACACAGATCCAGAAGAATAAGTTCAAGACTCGTTGGGTATTCGGGTTGAATGCAATACAAGTATATCTGAGCGGAGTTTAGATCCGAGTCCGAAATATTCAATTTTAATTCAGACCCGACTCGATTACAGTTCTATCTAACTTTGAAAAAAAAAATTAAAATAAAATTGGCTCTCTTCTTGGTCACCCCACGAATATAAATGCTTTCCTTTGTTCTTCCCCCAACCAGAAAAGATGCCTTCCTTCTCTCTCCACTCCACCCCCACTTCCAACCCGCAACCTCATCTCCACCTTCCTCCGCTGCATTGCTCCCTCCGCCCTACCCCTTTCCTCCCACTACTCCATTCCATTCCCCCCGCCACCACCCTTTCCCTTTCCCTTTCCTTTAAAATTCACTCCACCAACAATGTCCTTCCCACCACGAACTTCATCTCTCCCTTCTTCTTCCGTCCCATTTAAACTTTGGACTCTACGATGTTTTGTCAGGATAAGGATGGAATCTGCTACTGTGCCACCAAATGTACTTGCTGTGATCACATCAGTGGCACTAGTATGTTATTTGGTATTTTTATGGGTTGAAGTGGAAAGAGATGTCCAATGGTGAACGAATAGTGGCGTATACCAGTGTTCTTGACCCCTTTTTCTGTATATCACTTATTTTTTGTTTTTTAAAGATTTGTTTTGGATTTTTTTGGCTGATTTTTTGTTATTTTAATTCAGGGGTATTTGTCCTACCATACACCGAAGGATTTGTCGGAGGCGTTGCTTAATGTCGTGCGGCTAATCAATTCTAAAAAAATAGAACATTTGCAATCATCCCTGGTGGTCTTGTGTTCTTCAGGGCATTGTGGCTTTTAAAATAATTTGTATGCGAAAAATAAATATATTTATAAATGGTTGATTTGAAATTTGATTTATAACTTACCTTGATTTTAGGTTGTTCTTTTATTTTTTTGGTTTCCTTGTAGTTTATGATTTGTTGTGTTGGTGTTGATCGCGGATTTGATGCGATTAGAGTAGTAAATGATGCGGTGACATATGATTCTACTATTTTATTGTTAGTTTTGCTTTTAAAAGTATGCGAATTTCGTCCTCTATGTGCAACAAGTATTCCTTTCAATTGTATGCAATATTTTTCTAAGTATTGAATTAAAATATTAAATTGATGTTTTGCAACAAAGTGGAGGCGGAAAGAAGGTGGACAGTAACTAATGAAATGACGCTGAGAAAATTGTCACAATGACGTTAGTTTAATCCTTTCTTTTGCTTTTGCTTTGATTGATTTAAGCTGAAAAGAGGTTAAGCTATTGATACTTTATACCAATTACATGTTGTCAACTCTGCTTAACTATGGTCAACATGATCTTAACCTTTATTTTATAAAACTAATGACTCAACACTAACTAATTAACCACCTGCTATTTGCTGGAAATAGCGAAATGCACATTGCTTCAATATTTCAAACAAATGACACATAATAGTCATAAGTCAAAATATTGACAAGTTATGGAAAACTACTCCAAATCAAGGAAGGGATCCAGATTTGTTGAGTTTCAAAGGATCAACCGCTTTTTTATCTCGAATCATCTTTAGAATTTGACGCCATTGATCACATGCTCGTATCAAGTTGCCTTGTATAGAAAGTTGTAGAAAGAGGACTTACTGTAGAATTATCTGAAAACATGTATAGCTTTCTTAGCTTGCTCATGAATTGGCCAATCCCCCTCATTTGTAACCAATCTTGTGGAGGTGTTCACAAGTGCAATACAAGTTTTTCTTCACTTCCAACATTTTTCTTCTTTGTTCTCTGCTTTAGATTCCGCACATTTTCGTACACTTAGTGTTTATACTGAACAACCAAACCGTTCATAATTTAAATCTTGAACGATCGCTAGTACCACACGGCGTGTTGGCTTACAAAAAATTAAGCAGCCCGTTACAAAGGGAAGCAAACTCCTCTAGTATCCTCCTCCAAAACAAAAGAAATTCCTTCATCTTTTTTTTATCTAGACCTGACCTTAATCCACTTAATATTTTCATGTATGGATATAGTTTTAATTTTGTTTATCCGAGCCTGGTTCGGACACGCTTAAACTAATCAAAAAAATGGGTAGAATACGAAATATTGAGTTTCGTCCCGGGTTCGATCCGAACTCATTTGAATAAGTAATTATTTTGATAATATATTTGAGTTTTTAATATTTGTTTGGATCCTTTAGAGACTGTAATTTGTAGGCATTATAATAATTATCTAAAATAATTTTTGATTTTTAATTGAAGTTTATGGTGTGCAATTAATGTTTGTTTAGAAATAAATTTTCTTCATTGCTTTGCCTTATTTTTTTAGGCTGTATATATCCTACCAATACCTCGACCTAACCCGACACAGATCCAGAAGAATAAGTTCAAGACTCGTTGGGTATTCGGGTTGAATGCAATACAAGTATATCTGAGCGGAGTTTAGATCCGAGTCCGAAATATTCAATTTTAATTCAGACCCGACTCGATTACAGTTCTATCTAACTTTGAAAAAAAAAATTAAAATAAAATTGGCTCTCTTCTTGGTCACCCCACGAATATAAATGCTTTCCTTTGTTCTTCCCCCAACCAGAAAAGATGCCTTCCTTCTCTCTCCACTCCACCCCCACTTCCAACCCGCAACCTCATCTCCACCTTCCTCCGCTGCATTGCTCCCTCCGCCCTACCCCTTTCCTCCCACTACTCCATTCCATTCCCCCCGCCACCACCCTTTCCCTTTCCCTTTCCTTTAAAATTCACTCCACCAACAATGTCCTTCCCACCACGAACTTCATCTCTCCCTTCTTCTTCCGTCCCATTTAAACTTTGGACTCTACGATGTTTTGTCAGGATAAGGATGGAATCTGCTACTGTGCCACCAAATGTACTTGCTGTGATCACATCAGTGGCACTAGTATGTTATTTGGTATTTTTATGGGTTGAAGTGGAAAGAGATGTCCAATGGTGAACGAATAGTGGCGTATACCAGTGTTCTTGACCCCTTTTTCTGTATATCACTTATTTTTTGTTTTTTAAAGATTTGTTTTGGATTTTTTTGGCTGATTTTTTGTTATTTTAATTCAGGGGTATTTGTCCTACCATAGACCGAAGGATTTGTCGGAGGCGTTGCTTAATGTCGTGCGGCTAATCAATTCTAAAAAAATAGAACATTTGCAATCATCCCTGGTGGTCTTGTGTTCTTCAGGGCATTGTGGCTTTTAAAATAATTTGTATGCGAAAAATAAATATATTTATAAATGGTTGATTTGAAATTTGATTTATAACTTACCTTGATTTTAGGTTGTTCTTTTATTTTTTTGGTTTCCTTGTAGTTTATGATTTGTTGTGTTGGTGTTGATCGCGGATTTGATGCGATTAGAGTAGTAAATGATGCGGTGACATATGATTCTACTATTTTATTGTTAGTTTTGCTTTTAAAAGTATGCGAATTTCGTCCTCTATGTGCAACAAGTATTGCTTTCAATTGTATGCAATATTTTTCTAAGTATTGAATTAAAATATTAAATTGATGTTTTGCAACAAAGTGGAGGCGGAAAGAAGGTGGACAGTAACTAATGAAATGACGCTGAGAAAATTGTCACAATGACGTTAGTTTAATCCTTTCTTTTGCTTTTGCTTTGATTGATTTAAGCTGAAAAGAGGTTAAGCTATTGATACTTTATACCAATTACATGTTGTCAACTCTGCTTAACTATGGTCAACATGATCTTAACCTTTATTTTATAAAACTAATGACTCAACACTAACTAATTAACCACCTGCTATTTGCTGGAAATAGCGAAATGCACATTGCTTCAATATTTCAAACAAATGACACATAATAGTCATAAGTCAAAATATTGACAAGTTATGGAAAACTACTCCAAATCAAGGAAGGGATCCAGATTTGTTGAGTTTCAAAGGATCAACCGCTTTTTTATCTCGAATCATCTTTAGAATTTGACGCCATTGATCACATGCTCGTATCAAGTTGCCTTGTATAGAAAGTTGTAGAAAGAGGACTTACTGTAGAATTATCTGAAAACATGTATAGCTTTCTTAGCTTGCTCATGAATTGGCCAATCCCCCTCATTTGTAACCAATCTTGTGGAGGTGTTCACAAGTGCAATACAAGTTTTTCTTCACTTCCAACATTTTTCTTCTTTGTTCTCTGCTTTAGATTCCGCACATTTTCGTACACTTAGTGTTTATACTGAACAACCAAACCGTTCATAATTTAAATCTTGAACGATCGCTAGTACCACACGGCGTGTTGGCTTACAAAAAATTAAGCAGCCCGTTACAAAGGGAAGCAAACTCCTCTAGTATCCTCCTCCAAAACAAAAGAAATTCCTTCATCTTTTTTTTATCTAGACCTGACCTTAATCCACTTAATATTTTCATGTATGGATATAGTTTTAATTTTGTTTATCCGAGCCTGGTTCGGACACGCTTAAACTAATCAAAAAAATGGGTAGAATACGAAATATTGAGTTTCGTCCCGGGTTCGATCCGAACTCATTTGAATAAGTAATTATTTTGATAATATATTTGAGTTTTTAATATTTGTTTGGATCCTTTAGAGACTGTAATTTGTAGGCATTATAATAATTATCTAAAATAATTTTTGATTTTTAATTGAAGTTTATGGTGTGCAATTAATGTTTGTTTAGAAATAAATTTTCTTCATTGCTTTGCCTTATTTTTTTAGGCTGTATATATCCTACCAATACCTCGACCTAACCCGACACAGATCCAGAAGAATAAGTTCAAGACTCGTTGGGTATTCGGGTTGAATGCAATACAAGTATATCTGAGCGGAGTTTAGATCCGAGTCCGAAATATTCAATTTTAATTCAGACCCGACTCGATTACAGTTCTATCTAACTTTGAAAAAAAAAATTAAAATAAAATTGGCTCTCTTCTTGGTCACCCCACGAATATAAATGCTTTCCTTTGTTCTTCCCCCAACCAGAAAAGATGCCTTCCTTCTCTCTCCACTCCACCCCCACTTCCAACCCGCAACCTCATCTCCACCTTCCTCCGCTGCATTGCTCCCTCCGCCCTACCCCTTTCCTCCCACTACTCCATTCCATTCCCCCCGCCACCACCCTTTCCCTTTCCCTTTCCTTTAAAATTCACTCCACCAACAATGTCCTTCCCACCACGAACTTCATCTCTCCCTTCTTCTTCCGTCCCATTTAAACTTTGGACTCTACGATGTTTTGTCAGGATAAGGATGGAATCTGCTACTGTGCCACCAAATGTACTTGCTGTGATCACATCAGTGGCACTAGTATGTTATTTGGTATTTTTATGGGTTGAAGTGGAAAGAGATGTCCAATGGTGAACGAATAGTGGCGTATACCAGTGTTCTTGACCCCTTTTTCTGTATATCACTTATTTTTTGTTTTTTAAAGATTTGTTTTGGATTTTTTTGGCTGATTTTTTGTTATTTTAATTCAGGGGTATTTGTCCTACCATACACCGAAGGATTTGTCGGAGGCGTTGCTTAATGTCGTGCGGCTAATCAATTCTAAAAAAATAGAACATTTGCAATCATCCCTGGTGGTCTTGTGTTCTTCAGGGCATTGTGGCTTTTAAAATAATTTGTATGCGAAAAATAAATATATTTATAAATGGTTGATTTGAAATTTGATTTATAACTTACCTTGATTTTAGGTTGTTCTTTTATTTTTTTGGTTTCCTTGTAGTTTATGATTTGTTGTGTTGGTGTTGATCGCGGATTTGATGCGATTAGAGTAGTAAATGATGCGGTGACATATGATTCTACTATTTTATTGTTAGTTTTGCTTTTAAAAGTATGCGAATTTCGTCCTCTATGTGCAACAAGTATTCCTTTCAATTGTATGCAATATTTTTCTAAGTATTGAATTAAAATATTAAATTGATGTTTTGCAACAAAGTGGAGGCGGAAAGAAGGTGGACAGTAACTAATGAAATGACGCTGAGAAAATTGTCACAATGACGTTAGTTTAATCCTTTCTTTTGCTTTTGCTTTGATTGATTTAAGCTGAAAAGAGGTTAAGCTATTGATACTTTATACCAATTACATGTTGTCAACTCTGCTTAACTATGGTCAACATGATCTTAACCTTTATTTTATAAAACTAATGACTCAACACTAACTAATTAACCACCTGCTATTTGCTGGAAATAGCGAAATGCACATTGCTTCAATATTTCAAACAAATGACACATAATAGTCATAAGTCAAAATATTGACAAGTTATGGAAAACTACTCCAAATCAAGGAAGGGATCCAGATTTGTTGAGTTTCAAAGGATCAACCGCTTTTTTATCTCGAATCATCTTTAGAATTTGACGCCATTGATCACATGCTCGTATCAAGTTGCCTTGTATAGAAAGTTGTAGAAAGAGGACTTACTGTAGAATTATCTGAAAACATGTATAGCTTTCTTAGCTTGCTCATGAATTGGCCAATCCCCCTCATTTGTAACCAATCTTGTGGAGGTGTTCACAAGTGCAATACAAGTTTTTCTTCACTTCCAACATTTTTCTTCTTTGTTCTCTGCTTTAGATTCCGCACATTTTCGTACACTTAGTGTTTATACTGAACAACCAAACCGTTCATAATTTAAATCTTGAACGATCGCTAGTACCACACGGCGTGTTGGCTTACAAAAAATTAAGCAGCCCGTTACAAAGGGAAGCAAACTCCTCTAGTATCCTCCTCCAAAACAAAAGAAATTCCTTCATCTTTTTTTTATCTAGACCTGACCTTAATCCACTTAATATTTTCATGTATGGATATAGTTTTAATTTTGTTTATCCGAGCCTGGTTCGGACACGCTTAAACTAATCAAAAAAATGGGTAGAATACGAAATATTGAGTTTCGTCCCGGGTTCGATCCGAACTCATTTGATTAAGTAATTATTTTGATAATATATTTGAGTTTTTAATATTTGTTTGGATCCTTTAGAGACTGTAATTTGTAGGCATTATAATAATTATCTAAAATAATTTTTGATTTTTAATTGAAGTTTATGGTGTGCAATTAATGTTTGTTTAGAAATAAATTTTCTTCATTGCTTTGCCTTATTTTTTTAGGCTGTATATATCCTACCAATACCTCGACCTAACCCGACACAGATCCAGAAGAATAAGTTCAAGACTCGTTGGGTATTCGGGTTGAATGCAATACAAGTATATCTGAGCGGAGTTTAGATCCGAGTCCGAAATATTCAATTTTAATTCAGACCCGACTCGATTACAGTTCTATCTAACTTTGAAAAAAAAAATTAAAATAAAATTGGCTCTCTTCTTGGTCACCCCACGAATATAAATGCTTTCCTTTGTTCTTCCCCCAACCAGAAAAGATGCCTTCCTTCTCTCTCCACTCCACCCCCACTTCCAACCCGCAACCTCATCTCCACCTTCCTCCGCTGCATTGCTCCCTCCGCCCTACCCCTTTCCTCCCACTACTCCATTCCATTCCCCCCGCCACCACCCTTTCCCTTTCCCTTTCCTTTAAAATTCACTCCACCAACAATGTCCTTCCCACCACGAACTTCATCTCTCCCTTCTTCTTCCGTCCCATTTAAACTTTGGACTCTACGATGTTTTGTCAGGATAAGGATGGAATCTGCTACTGTGCCACCAAATGTACTTGCTGTGATCACATCAGTGGCACTAGTATGTTATTTGGTATTTTTATGGGTTGAAGTGGAAAGAGATGTCCAATGGTGAACGAATAGTGGCGTATACCAGTGTTCTTGACCCCTTTTTCTGTATATCACTTATTTTTTGTTTTTTAAAGATTTGTTTTGGATTTTTTTGGCTGATTTTTTGTTATTTTAATTCAGGGGTATTTGTCCTACCATACACCGAAGGATTTGTCGGAGGCGTTGCTTAATGTCGTGCGGCTAATCAATTCTAAAAAAATAGAACATTTGCAATCATCCCTGGTGGTCTTGTGTTCTTCAGGGCATTGTGGCTTTTAAAATAATTTGTATGCGAAAAATAAATATATTTATAAATGGTTGATTTGAAATTTGATTTATAACTTACCTTGATTTTAGGTTGTTCTTTTATTTTTTTGGTTTCCTTGTAGTTTATGATTTGTTGTGTTGGTGTTGATCGCGGATTTGATGCGATTAGAGTAGTAAATGATGCGGTGACATATGATTCTACTATTTTATTGTTAGTTTTGCTTTTAAAAGTATGCGAATTTCGTCCTCTATGTGCAACAAGTATTCCTTTCAATTGTATGCAATATTTTTCTAAGTATTGAATTAAAATATTAAATTGATGTTTTGCAACAAAGTGGAGGCGGAAAGAAGGTGGACAGTAACTAATGAAATGACGCTGAGAAAATTGTCACAATGACGTTAGTTTAATCCTTTCTTTTGCTTTTGCTTTGATTGATTTAAGCTGAAAAGAGGTTAAGCTATTGATACTTTATACCAATTACATGTTGTCAACTCTGCTTAACTATGGTCAACATGATCTTAACCTTTATTTTATAAAACTAATGACTCAACACTAACTAATTAACCACCTGCTATTTGCTGGAAATAGCGAAATGCACATTGCTTCAATATTTCAAACAAATGACACATAATAGTCATAAGTCAAAATATTGACAAGTTATGGAAAACTACTCCAAATCAAGGAAGGGATCCAGATTTGTTGAGTTTCAAAGGATCAACCGCTTTTTTATCTCGAATCATCTTTAGAATTTGACGCCATTGATCACATGCTCGTATCAAGTTGCCTTGTATAGAAAGTTGTAGAAAGAGGACTTACTGTAGAATTATCTGAAAACATGTATAGCTTTCTTAGCTTGCTCATGAATTGGCCAATCCCCCTCATTTGTAACCAATCTTGTGGAGGTGTTCACAAGTGCAATACAAGTTTTTCTTCACTTCCAACATTTTTCTTCTTTGTTCTCTGCTTTAGATTCCGCACATTTTCGTACACTTAGTGTTTATACTGAACAACCAAACCGTTCATAATTTAAATCTTGAACGATCGCTAGTACCACACGGCGTGTTGGCTTACAAAAAATTAAGCAGCCCGTTACAAAGGGAAGCAAACTCCTCTAGTATCCTCCTCCAAAACAAAAGAAATTCCTTCATCTTTTTTTTATCTAGACCTGACCTTAATCCACTTAATATTTTCATGTATGGATATAGTTTTAATTTTGTTTATCCGAGCCTGGTTCGGACACGCTTAAACTAATCAAAAAAATGGGTAGAATACGAAATATTGAGTTTCGTCCCGGGTTCGATCCGAACTCATTTGATTAAGTAATTATTTTGATAATATATTTGAGTTTTTAATATTTGTTTGGATCCTTTAGAGACTGTAATTTGTAGGCATTATAATAATTATCTAAAATAATTTTTGATTTTTAATTGAAGTTTATGGTGTGCAATTAATGTTTGTTTAGAAATAAATTTTCTTCATTGCTTTGCCTTATTTTTTTAGGCTGTATATATCCTACCAATACCTCGACCTAACCCGACACAGATCCAGAAGAATAAGTTCAAGACTCGTTGGGTATTCGGGTTGAATGCAATACAAGTATATCTGAGCGGAGTTTAGATCCGAGTCCGAAATATTCAATTTTAATTCAGACCCGACTCGATTACAGTTCTATCTAACTTTGAAAAAAAAAATTAAAATAAAATTGGCTCTCTTCTTGGTCACCCCACGAATATAAATGCTTTCCTTTGTTCTTCCCCCAACCAGAAAAGATGCCTTCCTTCTCTCTCCACTCCACCCCCACTTCCAACCCGCAACCTCATCTCCACCTTCCTCCGCTGCATTGCTCCCTCCGCCCTACCCCTTTCCTCCCACTACTCCATTCCATTCCCCCCGCCACCACCCTTTCCCTTTCCCTTTCCTTTAAAATTCACTCCACCAACAATGTCCTTCCCACCACGAACTTCATCTCTCCCTTCTTCTTCCGTCCCATTTAAACTTTGGACTCTACGATGTTTTGTCAGGATAAGGATGGAATCTGCTACTGTGCCACCAAATGTACTTGCTGTGATCACATCAGTGGCACTAGTATGTTATTTGGTATTTTTATGGGTTGAAGTGGAAAGAGATGTCCAATGGTGAACGAATAGTGGCGTATACCAGTGTTCTTGACCCCTTTTTCTGTATATCACTTATTTTTTGTTTTTTAAAGATTTGTTTTGGATTTTTTTGGCTGATTTTTTGTTATTTTAATTCAGGGGTATTTGTCCTACCATACACCGAAGGATTTGTCGGAGGCGTTGCTTAATGTCGTGCGGCTAATCAATTCTAAAAAAATAGAACATTTGCAATCATCCCTGGTGGTCTTGTGTTCTTCAGGGCATTGTGGCTTTTAAAATAATTTGTATGCGAAAAATAAATATATTTATAAATGGTTGATTTGAAATTTGATTTATAACTTACCTTGATTTTAGGTTGTTCTTTTATTTTTTTGGTTTCCTTGTAGTTTATGATTTGTTGTGTTGGTGTTGATCGCGGATTTGATGCGATTAGAGTAGTAAATGATGCGGTGACATATGATTCTACTATTTTATTGTTAGTTTTGCTTTTAAAAGTATGCGAATTTCGTCCTCTATGTGCAACAAGTATTCCTTTCAATTGTATGCAATATTTTTCTAAGTATTGAATTAAAATATTAAATTGATGTTTTGCAACAAAGTGGAGGCGGAAAGAAGGTGGACAGTAACTAATGAAATGACGCTGAGAAAATTGTCACAATGACGTTAGTTTAATCCTTTCTTTTGCTTTTGCTTTGATTGATTTAAGCTGAAAAGAGGTTAAGCTATTGATACTTTATACCAATTACATGTTGTCAACTCTGCTTAACTATGGTCAACATGATCTTAACCTTTATTTTATAAAACTAATGACTCAACACTAACTAATTAACCACCTGCTATTTGCTGGAAATAGCGAAATGCACATTGCTTCAATATTTCAAACAAATGACACATAATAGTCATAAGTCAAAATATTGACAAGTTATGGAAAACTACTCCAAATCAAGGAAGGGATCCAGATTTGTTGAGTTTCAAAGGATCAACCGCTTTTTTATCTCGAATCATCTTTAGAATTTGACGCCATTGATCACATGCTCGTATCAAGTTGCCTTGTATAGAAAGTTGTAGAAAGAGGACTTACTGTAGAATTATCTGAAAACATGTATAGCTTTCTTAGCTTGCTCATGAATTGGCCAATCCCCCTCATTTGTAACCAATCTTGTGGAGGTGTTCACAAGTGCAATACAAGTTTTTCTTCACTTCCAACATTTTTCTTCTTTGTTCTCTGCTTTAGATTCCGCACATTTTCGTACACTTAGTGTTTATACTGAACAACCAAACCGTTCATAATTTAAATCTTGAACGATCGCTAGTACCACACGGCGTGTTGGCTTACAAAAAATTAAGCAGCCCGTTACAAAGGGAAGCAAACTCCTCTAGTATCCTCCTCCAAAACAAAAGAAATTCCTTCATCTTTTTTTTATCTAGACCTGACCTTAATCCACTTAATATTTTCATGTATGGATATAGTTTTAATTTTGTTTATCCGAGCCTGGTTCGGACACGCTTAAACTAATCAAAAAAATGGGTAGAATACGAAATATTGAGTTTCGTCCCGGGTTCGATCCGAACTCATTTGATTAAGTAATTATTTTGATAATATATTTGAGTTTTTAATATTTGTTTGGATCCTTTAGAGACTGTAATTTGTAGGCATTATAATAATTATCTAAAATAATTTTTGATTTTTAATTGAAGTTTATGGTGTGCAATTAATGTTTGTTTAGAAATAAATTTTCTTCATTGCTTTGCCTTATTTTTTTAGGCTGTATATATCCTACCAATACCTCGACCTAACCCGACACAGATCCAGAAGAATAAGTTCAAGACTCGTTGGGTATTCGGGTTGAATGCAATACAAGTATATCTGAGCGGAGTTTAGATCCGAGTCCGAAATATTCAATTTTAATTCAGACCCGACTCGATTACAGTTCTATCTAACTTTGAAAAAAAAAATTAAAATAAAATTGGCTCTCTTCTTGGTCACCCCACGAATATAAATGCTTTCCTTTGTTCTTCCCCCAACCAGAAAAGATGCCTTCCTTCTCTCTCCACTCCACCCCCACTTCCAACCCGCAACCTCATCTCCACCTTCCTCCGCTGCATTGCTCCCTCCGCCCTACCCCTTTCCTCCCACTACTCCATTCCATTCCCCCCGCCACCACCCTTTCCCTTTCCCTTTCCTTTAAAATTCACTCCACCAACAATGTCCTTCCCACCACGAACTTCATCTCTCCCTTCTTCTTCCGTCCCATTTAAACTTTGGACTCTACGATGTTTTGTCAGGATAAGGATGGAATCTGCTACTGTGCCACCAAATGTACTTGCTGTGATCACATCAGTGGCACTAGTATGTTATTTGGTATTTTTATGGGTTGAAGTGGAAAGAGATGTCCAATGGTGAACGAATAGTGGCGTATACCAGTGTTCTTGACCCCTTTTTCTGTATATCACTTATTTTTTGTTTTTTAAAGATTTGTTTTGGATTTTTTTGGCTGATTTTTTGTTATTTTAATTCAGGGGTATTTGTCCTACCATAGACCGAAGGATTTGTCGGAGGCGTTGCTTAATGTCGTGCGGCTAATCAATTCTAAAAAAATAGAACATTTGCAATCATCCCTGGTGGTCTTGTGTTCTTCAGGGCATTGTGGCTTTTAAAATAATTTGTATGCGAAAAATAAATATATTTATAAATGGTTGATTTGAAATTTGATTTATAACTTACCTTGATTTTAGGTTGTTCTTTTATTTTTTTGGTTTCCTTGTAGTTTATGATTTGTTGTGTTGGTGTTGATCGCGGATTTGATGCGATTAGAGTAGTAAATGATGCGGTGACATATGATTCTACTATTTTATTGTTAGTTTTGCTTTTAAAAGTATGCGAATTTCGTCCTCTATGTGCAACAAGTATTCCTTTCAATTGTATGCAATATTTTTCTAAGTATTGAATTAAAATATTAAATTGATGTTTTGCAACAAAGTGGAGGCGGAAAGAAGGTGGACAGTAACTAATGAAATGACGCTGAGAAAATTGTCACAATGACGTTAGTTTAATCCTTTCTTTTGCTTTTGCTTTGATTGATTTAAGCTGAAAAGAGGTTAAGCTATTGATACTTTATACCAATTACATGTTGTCAACTCTGCTTAACTATGGTCAACATGATCTTAACCTTTATTTTATAAAACTAATGACTCAACACTAACTAATTAACCACCTGCTATTTGCTGGAAATAGCGAAATGCACATTGCTTCAATATTTCAAACAAATGACACATAATAGTCATAAGTCAAAATATTGACAAGTTATGGAAAACTACTCCAAATCAAGGAAGGGATCCAGATTTGTTGAGTTTCAAAGGATCAACCGCTTTTTTATCTCGAATCATCTTTAGAATTTGACGCCATTGATCACATGCTCGTATCAAGTTGCCTTGTATAGAAAGTTGTAGAAAGAGGACTTACTGTAGAATTATCTGAAAACATGTATAGCTTTCTTAGCTTGCTCATGAATTGGCCAATCCCCCTCATTTGTAACCAATCTTGTGGAGGTGTTCACAAGTGCAATACAAGTTTTTCTTCACTTCCAACATTTTTCTTCTTTGTTCTCTGCTTTAGATTCCGCACATTTTCGTACACTTAGTGTTTATACTGAACAACCAAACCGTTCATAATTTAAATCTTGAACGATCGCTAGTACCACACGGCGTGTTGGCTTACAAAAAATTAAGCAGCCCGTTACAAAGGGAAGCAAACTCCTCTAGTATCCTCCTCCAAAACAAAAGAAATTCCTTCATCTTTTTTTTATCTAGACCTGACCTTAATCCACTTAATATTTTCATGTATGGATATAGTTTTAATTTTGTTTATCCGAGCCTGGTTCGGACACGCTTAAACTAATCAAAAAAATGGGTAGAATACGAAATATTGAGTTTCGTCCCGGGTTCGATCCGAACTCATTTGATTAAGTAATTATTTTGATAATATATTTGAGTTTTTAATATTTGTTTGGATCCTTTAGAGACTGTAATTTGTAGGCATTATAATAATTATCTAAAATAATTTTTGATTTTTAATTGAAGTTTATGGTGTGCAATTAATGTTTGTTTAGAAATAAATTTTCTTCATTGCTTTGCCTTATTTTTTTAGGCTGTATATATCCTACCAATACCTCGACCTAACCCGACACAGATCCAGAAGAATAAGTTCAAGACTCGTTGGGTATTCGGGTTGAATGCAATACAAGTATATCTGAGCGGAGTTTAGATCCGAGTCCGAAATATTCAATTTTAATTCAGACCCGACTCGATTACAGTTCTATCTAACTTTGAAAAAAAAAATTAAAATAAAATTGGCTCTCTTCTTGGTCACCCCACGAATATAAATGCTTTCCTTTGTTCTTCCCCCAACCAGAAAAGATGCCTTCCTTCTCTCTCCACTCCACCCCCACTTCCAACCCGCAACCTCATCTCCACCTTCCTCCGCTGCATTGCTCCCTCCGCCCTACCCCTTTCCTCCCACTACTCCATTCCATTCCCCCCGCCACCACCCTTTCCCTTTCCCTTTCCTTTAAAATTCACTCCACCAACAATGTCCTTCCCACCACGAACTTCATCTCTCCCTTCTTCTTCCGTCCCATTTAAACTTTGGACTCTACGATGTTTTGTCAGGATAAGGATGGAATCTGCTACTGTGCCACCAAATGTACTTGCTGTGATCACATCAGTGGCACTAGTATGTTATTTGGTATTTTTATGGGTTGAAGTGGAAAGAGATGTCCAATGGTGAACGAATAGTGGCGTATACCAGTGTTCTTGACCCCTTTTTCTGTATATCACTTATTTTTTGTTTTTTAAAGATTTGTTTTGGATTTTTTTGGCTGATTTTTTGTTATTTTAATTCAGGGGTATTTGTCCTACCATAGACCGAAGGATTTGTCGGAGGCGTTGCTTAATGTCGTGCGGCTAATCAATTCTAAAAAAATAGAACATTTGCAATCATCCCTGGTGGTCTTGTGTTCTTCAGGGCATTGTGGCTTTTAAAATAATTTGTATGCGAAAAATAAATATATTTATAAATGGTTGATTTGAAATTTGATTTATAACTTACCTTGATTTTAGGTTGTTCTTTTATTTTTTTGGTTTCCTTGTAGTTTATGATTTGTTGTGTTGGTGTTGATCGCGGATTTGATGCGATTAGAGTAGTAAATGATGCGGTGACATATGATTCTACTATTTTATTGTTAGTTTTGCTTTTAAAAGTATGCGAATTTCGTCCTCTATGTGCAACAAGTATTCCTTTCAATTGTATGCAATATTTTTCTAAGTATTGAATTAAAATATTAAATTGATGTTTTGCAACAAAGTGGAGGCGGAAAGAAGGTGGACAGTAACTAATGAAATGACGCTGAGAAAATTGTCACAATGACGTTAGTTTAATCCTTTCTTTTGCTTTTGCTTTGATTGATTTAAGCTGAAAAGAGGTTAAGCTATTGATACTTTATACCAATTACATGTTGTCAACTCTGCTTAACTATGGTCAACATGATCTTAACCTTTATTTTATAAAACTAATGACTCAACACTAACTAATTAACCACCTGCTATTTGCTGGAAATAGCGAAATGCACATTGCTTCAATATTTCAAACAAATGACACATAATAGTCATAAGTCAAAATATTGACAAGTTATGGAAAACTACTCCAAATCAAGGAAGGGATCCAGATTTGTTGAGTTTCAAAGGATCAACCGCTTTTTTATCTCGAATCATCTTTAGAATTTGACGCCATTGATCACATGCTCGTATCAAGTTGCCTTGTATAGAAAGTTGTAGAAAGAGGACTTACTGTAGAATTATCTGAAAACATGTATAGCTTTCTTAGCTTGCTCATGAATTGGCCAATCCCCCTCATTTGTAACCAATCTTGTGGAGGTGTTCACAAGTGCAATACAAGTTTTTCTTCACTTCCAACATTTTTCTTCTTTGTTCTCTGCTTTAGATTCCGCACATTTTCGTACACTTAGTGTTTATACTGAACAACCAAACCGTTCATAATTTAAATCTTGAACGATCGCTAGTACCACACGGCGTGTTGGCTTACAAAAAATTAAGCAGCCCGTTACAAAGGGAAGCAAACTCCTCTAGTATCCTCCTCCAAAACAAAAGAAATTCCTTCATCTTTTTTTTATCTAGACCTGACCTTAATCCACTTAATATTTTCATGTATGGATATAGTTTTAATTTTGTTTATCCGAGCCTGGTTCGGACACGCTTAAACTAATCAAAAAAATGGGTAGAATACGAAATATTGAGTTTCGTCCCGGGTTCGATCCGAACTCATTTGATTAAGTAATTATTTTGATAATATATTTGAGTTTTTAATATTTGTTTGGATCCTTTAGAGACTGTAATTTGTATGCATTATAATAATTATCTAAAATAATTTTTGATTTTTAATTGAAGTTTATGGTGTGCAATTAATGTTTGTTTAGAAATAAATTTTCTTCATTGCTTTGCCTTATTTTTTTAGGCTGTATATATCCTACCAATACCTCGACCTAACCCGACACAGATCCAGAAGAATAAGTTCAAGACTCGTTGGGTATTCGGGTTGAATGCAATACAAGTATATCTGAGCGGAGTTTAGATCCGAGTCCGAAATATTCAATTTTAATTCAGACCCGACTCGATTACAGTTCTATCTAACTTTGAAAAAAAAAATTAAAATAAAATTGGCTCTCTTCTTGGTCACCCCACGAATATAAATGCTTTCCTTTGTTCTTCCCCCAACCAGAAAAGATGCCTTCCTTCTCTCTCCACTCCACCCCCACTTCCAACCCGCAACCTCATCTCCACCTTCCTCCGCTGCATTGCTCCCTCCGCCCTACCCCTTTCCTCCCACTACTCCATTCCATTCCCCCCGCCACCACCCTTTCCCTTTCCCTTTCCTTTAAAATTCACTCCACCAACAATGTCCTTCCCACCACGAACTTCATCTCTCCCTTCTTCTTCCGTCCCATTTAAACTTTGGACTCTACGATGTTTTGTCAGGATAAGGATGGAATCTGCTACTGTGCCACCAAATGTACTTGCTGTGATCACATCAGTGGCACTAGTATGTTATTTGGTATTTTTATGGGTTGAAGTGGAAAGAGATGTCCAATGGTGAACGAATAGTGGCGTATACCAGTGTTCTTGACCCCTTTTTCTGTATATCACTTATTTTTTGTTTTTTAAAGATTTGTTTTGGATTTTTTTGGCTGATTTTTTGTTATTTTAATTCAGGGGTATTTGTCCTACCATAGACCGAAGGATTTGTCGGAGGCGTTGCTTAATGTCGTGCGGCTAATCAATTCTAAAAAAATAGAACATTTGCAATCATCCCTGGTGGTCTTGTGTTCTTCAGGGCATTGTGGCTTTTAAACTAATTTGTATGCGAAAAATAAATATATTTATAAATGGTTGATTTGGAATTTGATTTATAACTTACCTTGATTTTAGGTTGTTCTTTTATTTTTTTGGTTTCCTTGTAGTTTATGATTTGTTGTGTTGGTGTTGATCGCGGATTTGATGCGATTAGAGTAGTAAATGATGCGGTGACATATGATTCTACTATTTTATTGTTAGTTTTGCTTTTAAAAGTATGCGAATTTCGTCCTCTATGTGCAACAAGTATTCCTTTCAATTGTATGCAATATTTTTCTAAGTATTGAATTAAAATATTAAATTGATGTTTTGCAACAAAGTGGAGGCGGAAAGAAGGTGGACAGTAACTAATGAAATGACGCTGAGAAAATTGTCACAATGACGTTAGTTTAATCCTTTCTTTTGCTTTTGCTTTGATTGATTTAAGCTGAAAAGAGGTTAAGCTATTGATACTTTATACCAATTACATGTTGTCAACTCTGCTTAACTATGGTCAACATGATCTTAACCTTTATTTTATAAAACTAATGACTCAACACTAACTAATTAACCACCTGCTATTTGCTGGAAATAGCGAAATGCACATTGCTTCAATATTTCAAACAAATGACACATAATAGTCATAAGTCAAAATATTGACAAGTTATGGAAAACTACTCCAAATCAAGGAAGGGATCCAGATTTGTTGAGTTTCAAAGGATCAACCGCTTTTTTATCTCGAATCATCTTTAGAATTTGACGCCATTGATCACATGCTCGTATCAAGTTGCCTTGTATAGAAAGTTGTAGAAAGAGGACTTACTGTAGAATTATCTGAAAACATGTATAGCTTTCTTAGCTTGCTCATGAATTGGCCAATCCCCCTCATTTGTAACCAATCTTGTGGAGGTGTTCACAAGTGCAATACAAGTTTTTCTTCACTTCCAACATTTTTCTTCTTTGTTCTCTGCTTTAGATTCCGCACATTTTCGTACACTTAGTGTTTATACTGAACAACCAAACCGTTCATAATTTAAATCTTGAACGATCGCTAGTACCACACGGCGTGTTGGCTTACAAAAAATTAAGCAGCCCGTTACAAAGGGAAGCAAACTCCTCTAGTATCCTCCTCCAAAACAAAAGAAATTCCTTCATCTTTTTTTTATCTAGACCTGACCTTAATCCACTTAATATTTTCATGTATGGATATAGTTTTAATTTTGTTTATCCGAGCCTGGTTCGGACACGCTTAAACTAATCAAAAAAATGGGTAGAATACGAAATATTGAGTTTCGTCCCGGGTTCGATCCGAACTTATTTGATTAAGTAATTATTTTGATAATATATTTGAGTTTTTAATATTTGTTTGGATCCTTTAGAGACTGTAATTTGTATGCATTATAATAATTATCTAAAATAATTTTTGATTTTTAATTGAAGTTTATGGTGTGCAATTAATGTTTGTTTAGAAATAAATTTTCTTCATTGCTTTGCCTTATTTTTTTAGGCTGTATATATCCTACCAATACCTCGACCTAACCCGACACAGATCCAGAAGAATAAGTTCAAGACTCGTTGGGTATTCGGGTTGAATGCAATACAAGTATATCTGAGCGGAGTTTAGATCCGAGTCCGAAATATTCAATTTTAATTCAGACCCGACTCGATTACAGTTCTATCTAACTTTGAAAAAAAAAATTAAAATAAAATTGGCTCTCTTCTTGGTCACCCCACGAATATAAATGCTTTCCTGGGTTCTTCCCCCAACCAGAAAAGATGCCTTCCTTCTCTCTCCACTCCACCCCCACTTCCAACCCGCAACCTCATCTCCACCTTCCTCCGCTGCATTGCTCCCTCCGCCCTACCCCTTTCCTCCCACTACTCCATTCCATTCCCCCCGCCACCACCCTTTCCCTTTCCCTTTCCTTTAAAATTCACTCCACCAACAATGTCCTTCCCACCACGAACTTTATCTCACCTTTCTTCTTCCGTCCCATTTAAACTTTGGACTCTACGATGTTTTGTCAGGATAAGGATGGAATCTGCTACTGTGCCACCAAATGTACTTGCTGTGATCACATCAGTGGCACTAGTATGTTATTTGGTATTTTTATGGGTTGAAGTGGAAAGAGATGTCCAATGGTGAACGAATAGTGGCGTATACCAGTGTTCTTGACCCCTTTTTCGGTATATCACTTATTTTTTGTTTTTTAAAGATTTGTTTTGGATTTTTTTGGCTGATTTTTTGTTATTTTAATTCAGGGGTATTTGTCCTACCATAGACCGAAGGATTTGTCGGAGGCGTTGCTTAATGTCGTGCGGCTAATCAATTCTAAAAAAATAGAACATTTGCAATCATCCCTGGTGGTCTTGTGTTCTTCAGGGCATTGTGGCTTTTAAACTAATTTGTATGCGAAAAATAAATATATTTATAAATGGTTGATTTGGAATTTGATTTATAACTTACCTTGATTTTAGGTTGTTCTTTTATTTTTTTGGTTTCCTTGTAGTTTATGATTTGTTGTGTTGGTGTTGATCGCGGATTTGATGCGATTAGAGTAGTAAATGATGCGGTGACATATGATTCTACTATTTTATTGTTAGTTTTGCTTTTAAAAGTATGCGAATTTCGTCCTCTATGTGCAACAAGTATTCCTTTCAATTGTATGCAATATTTTTCTAAGTATTGAATTAAAATATTAAATTGATGTTTTGCAACAAAGTGGAGGCGGAAAGAAGGTGGACAGTAACTAATGAAATGACGCTGAGAAAATTGTCACAATGACGTTAGTTTAATCCTTTCTTTTGCTTTTGCTTTGATTGATTTAAGCTGAAAAGAGGTTAAGCTATTGATACTTTATACCAATTACATGTTGTCAACTCTGCTTAACTATGGTCAACATGATCTTAACCTTTATTTTATAAAACTAATGACTCAACACTAACTAATTAACCACCTGCTATTTGCTGGAAATAGCGAAATGCACATTGCTTCAATATTTCAAACAAATGACACATAATAGTCATAAGTCAAAATATTGACAAGTTATGGAAAACTACTCCAAATCAAGGAAGGGATCCAGATTTGTTGAGTTTCAAAGGATCAACCGCTTTTTTATCTCGAATCATCTTTAGAATTTGACGCCATTGATCACATGCTCGTATCAAGTTGCCTTGTATAGAAAGTTGTAGAAAGAGGACTTACTGTAGAATTATCTGAAAACATGTATAGCTTTCTTAGCTTGCTCATGAATTGGCCAATCCCCCTCATTTGTAACCAATCTTGTGGAGGTGTTCACAAGTGCAATACAAGTTTTTCTTCACTTCCAACATTTTTCTTCTTTGTTCTCTGCTTTAGATTCCGCACATTTTCGTACACTTAGTGTTTATACTGAACAACCAAACCGTTCATAATTTAAATCTTGAACGATCGCTAGTACCACACGGCGTGTTGGCTTACAAAAAATTAAGCAGCCCGTTACAAAGGGAAGCAAACTCCTCTAGTATCCTCCTCCAAAACAAAAGAAATTCCTTCATCTTTTTTTTATCTAGACCTGACCTTAATCCACTTAATATTTTCATGTATGGATATAGTTTTAATTTTGTTTATCCGAGCCTGGTTCGGACACGCTTAAACTAATCAAAAAAATGGGTAGAATACGAAATATTGAGTTTCGTCCCGGGTTCGATCCGAACTTATTTGATTAAGTAATTATTTTGATAATATATTTGAGTTTTTAATATTTGTTTGGATCCTTTAGAGACTGTAATTTGTATGCATTATAATAATTATCTAAAATAATTTTTGATTTTTAATTGAAGTTTATGGTGTGCAATTAATGTTTGTTTAGAAATAAATTTTCTTCATTGCTTTGCCTTATTTTTTTAGGCTGTATATATCCTACCAATACCTCGACCTAACCCGACACAGATCCAGAAGAATAAGTTCAAGACTCGTTGGGTATTCGGGTTGAATGCAATACAAGTATATCTGAGCGGAGTTTAGATCCGAGTCCGAAATATTCAATTTTAATTCAGACCCGACTCGATTACAGTTCTATCTAACTTTGAAAAAAAAAATTAAAATAAAATTGGCTCTCTTCTTGGTCACCCCACGAATATAAATGCTTTCCTGGGTTCTTCCCCCAACCAGAAAAGATGCCTTCCTTCTCTCTCCACTCCACCCCCACTTCCAACCCGCAACCTCATCTCCACCTTCCTCCGCTGCATTGCTCCCTCCGCCCTACCCCTTTCCTCCCACTACTCCATTCCATTCCCCCCGCCACCACCCTTTCCCTTTCCCTTTCCTTTAAAATTCACTCCACCAACAATGTCCTTCCCACCACGAACTTTATCTCACCTTTCTTCTTCCGTCCCATTTAAACTTTGGACTCTACGATGTTTTGTCAGGATAAGGATGGAATCTGCTACTGTGCCACCAAATGTACTTGCTGTGATCACATCAGTGGCACTAGTATGTTATTTGGTATTTTTATGGGTTGAAGTGGAAAGAGATGTCCAATGGTGAACGAATAGTGGCGTATACCAGTGTTCTTGACCCCTTTTTCGGTATATCACTTATTTTTTGTTTTTTAAAGATTTGTTTTGGATTTTTTTGGCTGATTTTTTGTTATTTTAATTCAGGGGTATTTGTCCTACCATAGACCGAAGGATTTGTCGGAGGCGTTGCTTAATGTCGTGCGGCTAATCAATTCTAAAAAAATAGAACATTTGCAATCATCCCTGGTGGTCTTGTGTTCTTCAGGGCATTGTGGCTTTTAAACTAATTTGTATGCGAAAAATAAATATATTTATAAATGGTTGATTTGGAATTTGATTTATAACTTACCTTGATTTTAGGTTGTTCTTTTATTTTTTTGGTTTCCTTGTAGTTTATGATTTGTTGTGTTGGTGTTGATCGCGGATTTGATGCGATTAGAGTAGTAAATGATGCGGTGACATATGATTCTACTATTTTATTGTTAGTTTTGCTTTTAAAAGTATGCGAATTTCGTCCTCTATGTGCAACAAGTATTCCTTTCAATTGTATGCAATATTTTTCTAAGTATTGAATTAAAATATTAAATTGATGTTTTGCAACAAAGTGGAGGCGGAAAGAAGGTGGACAGTAACTAATGAAATGACGCTGAGAAAATTGTCACAATGACGTTAGTTTAATCCTTTCTTTTGCTTTTGCTTTGATTGATTTAAGCTGAAAAGAGGTTAAGCTATTGATACTTTATACCAATTACATGTTGTCAACTCTGCTTAACTATGGTCAACATGATCTTAACCTTTATTTTATAAAACTAATGACTCAACACTAACTAATTAACCACCTGCTATTTGCTGGAAATAGCGAAATGCACATTGCTTCAATATTTCAAACAAATGACACATAATAGTCATAAGTCAAAATATTGACAAGTTATGGAAAACTACTCCAAATCAAGGAAGGGATCCAGATTTGTTGAGTTTCAAAGGATCAACCGCTTTTTTATCTCGAATCATCTTTAGAATTTGACGCCATTGATCACATGCTCGTATCAAGTTGCCTTGTATAGAAAGTTGTAGAAAGAGGACTTACTGTAGAATTATCTGAAAACATGTATAGCTTTCTTAGCTTGCTCATGAATTGGCCAATCCCCCTCATTTGTAACCAATCTTGTGGAGGTGTTCACAAGTGCAATACAAGTTTTTCTTCACTTCCAACATTTTTCTTCTTTGTTCTCTGCTTTAGATTCCGCACATTTTCGTACACTTAGTGTTTATACTGAACAACCAAACCGTTCATAATTTAAATCTTGAACGATCGCTAGTACCACACGGCGTGTTGGCTTACAAAAAATTAAGCAGCCCGTTACAAAGGGAAGCAAACTCCTCTAGTATCCTCCTCCAAAACAAAAGAAATTCCTTCATCTTTTTTTTATCTAGACCTGACCTTAATCCACTTAATATTTTCATGTATGGATATAGTTTTAATTTTGTTTATCCGAGCCTGGTTCGGACACGCTTAAACTAATCAAAAAAATGGGTAGAATACGAAATATTGAGTTTCGTCCCGGGTTCGATCCGAACTCATTTGATTAAGTAATTATTTTGATAATATATTTGAGTTTTTAATATTTGTTTGGATCCTTTAGAGACTGTAATTTGTATGCATTATAATAATTATCTAAAATAATTTTTGATTTTTAATTGAAGTTTATGGTGTGCAATTAATGTTTGTTTAGAAATAAATTTTCTTCATTGCTTTGCCTTATTTTTTTAGGCTGTATATATCCTACCAATACCTCGACCTAACCCGACACAGATCCAGAAGAATAAGTTCAAGACTCGTTGGGTATTCGGGTTGAATGCAATACAAGTATATCTGAGCGGAGTTTAGATCCGAGTCCGAAATATTCAATTTTAATTCAGACCCGACTCGATTACAGTTCTATCTAACTTTGAAAAAAAAAATTAAAATAAAATTGGCTCTCTTCTTGGTCACCCCACGAATATAAATGCTTTCCTGGGTTCTTCCCCCAACCAGAAAAGATGCCTTCCTTCTCTCTCCACTCCACCCCCACTTCCAACCCGCAACCTCATCTCCACCTTCCTCCGCTGCATTGCTCCCTCCGCCCTACCCCTTTCCTCCCACTACTCCATTCCATTCCCCCCGCCACCACCCTTTCCCTTTCCCTTTCCTTTAAAATTCACTCCACCAACAATGTCCTTCCCACCACGAACTTTATCTCACCTTTCTTCTTCCGTCCCATTTAAACTTTGGACTCTACGATGTTTTGTCAGGATAAGGATGGAATCTGCTACTGTGCCACCAAATGTACTTGCTGTGATCACATCAGTGGCACTAGTATGTTATTTGGTATTTTTATGGGTTGAAGTGGAAAGAGATGTCCAATGGTGAACGAATAGTGGCGTATACCAGTGTTCTTGACCCCTTTTTCGGTATATCACTTATTTTTTGTT
This sequence comes from Coffea arabica, assembly GCF_036785885.1. NCBI lineage: Eukaryota > Viridiplantae > Streptophyta > Magnoliopsida > Gentianales > Rubiaceae > Coffea > Coffea arabica. The sequence goes on from NC_092313.1 coordinate 37,213,859, forward strand.
TTTTAAAGATTTGTTTTGGATTTTTTTGGCTGATTTTTTGTTATTTTAATTCAGGGGTATTTGTCCTACCATAGACCGAAGGATTTGTCGGAGGCGTTGCTTAATGTCGTGCGGCTAATCAATTCTAAAAAAATAGAACATTTGCAATCATCCCTGGTGGTCTTGTGTTCTTCAGGGCATTGTGGCTTTTAAACTAATTTGTATGCGAAAAATAAATATATTTATAAATGGTTGATTTGGAATTTGATTTATAACTTACCTTGATTTTAGGTTGTTCTTTTATTTTTTTGGTTTCCTTGTAGTTTATGATTTGTTGTGTTGGTGTTGATCGCGGATTTGATGCGATTAGAGTAGTAAATGATGCGGTGACATATGATTCTACTATTTTATTGTTAGTTTTGCTTTTAAAAGTATGCGAATTTCGTCCTCTATGTGCAACAAGTATTCCTTTCAATTGTATGCAATATTTTTCTAAGTATTGAATTAAAATATTAAATTGATGTTTTGCAACAAAGTGGAGGCGGAAAGAAGGTGGACAGTAACTAATGAAATGACGCTGAGAAAATTGTCACAATGACGTTAGTTTAATCCTTTCTTTTGCTTTTGCTTTGATTGATTTAAGCTGAAAAGAGGTTAAGCTATTGATACTTTATACCAATTACATGTTGTCAACTCTGCTTAACTATGGTCAACATGATCTTAACCTTTATTTTATAAAACTAATGACTCAACACTAACTAATTAACCACCTGCTATTTGCTGGAAATAGCGAAATGCACATTGCTTCAATATTTCAAACAAATGACACATAATAGTCATAAGTCAAAATATTGACAAGTTATGGAAAACTACTCCAAATCAAGGAAGGGATCCAGATTTGTTGAGTTTCAAAGGATCAACCGCTTTTTTATCTCGAATCATCTTTAGAATTTGACGCCATTGATCACATGCTCGTATCAAGTTGCCTTGTATAGAAAGTTGTAGAAAGAGGACTTACTGTAGAATTATCTGAAAACATGTATAGCTTTCTTAGCTTGCTCATGAATTGGCCAATCCCCCTCATTTGTAACCAATCTTGTGGAGGTGTTCACAAGTGCAATACAAGTTTTTCTTCACTTCCAACATTTTTCTTCTTTGTTCTCTGCTTTAGATTCCGCACATTTTCGTACACTTAGTGTTTATACTGAACAACCAAACCGTTCATAATTTAAATCTTGAACGATCGCTAGTACCACACGGCGTGTTGGCTTACAAAAAATTAAGCAGCCCGTTACAAAGGGAAGCAAACTCCTCTAGTATCCTCCTCCAAAACAAAAGAAATTCCTTCATCTTTTTTTTATCTAGACCTGACCTTAATCCACTTAATATTTTCATGTATGGATATAGTTTTAATTTTGTTTATCCGAGCCTGGTTCGGACACGCTTAAACTAATCAAAAAAATGGGTAGAATACGAAATATTGAGTTTCGTCCCGGGTTCGATCCGAACTTATTTGATTAAGTAATTATTTTGATAATATATTTGAGTTTTTAATATTTGTTTGGATCCTTTAGAGACTGTAATTTGTATGCATTATAATAATTATCTAAAATAATTTTTGATTTTTAATTGAAGTTTATGGTGTGCAATTAATGTTTGTTTAGAAATAAATTTTCTTCATTGCTTTGCCTTATTTTTTTAGGCTGTATATATCCTACCAATACCTCGACCTAACCCGACACAGATCCAGAAGAATAAGTTCAAGACTCGTTGGGTATTCGGGTTGAATGCAATACAAGTATATCTGAGCGGAGTTTAGATCCGAGTCCGAAATATTCAATTTTAATTCAGACCCGACTCGATTACAGTTCTATCTAACTTTGAAAAAAAAAATTAAAATAAAATTGGCTCTCTTCTTGGTCACCCCACGAATATAAATGCTTTCCTGGGTTCTTCCCCCAACCAGAAAAGATGCCTTCCTTCTCTCTCCACTCCACCCCCACTTCCAACCCGCAACCTCATCTCCACCTTCCTCCGCTGCATTGCTCCCTCCGCCCTACCCCTTTCCTCCCACTACTCCATTCCATTCCCCCCGCCACCACCCTTTCCCTTTCCCTTTCCTTTAAAATTCACTCCACCAACAATGTCCTTCCCACCACGAACTTTATCTCACCTTTCTTCTTCCGTCCCATTTAAACTTTGGACTCTACGATGTTTTGTCAGGATAAGGATGGAATCTGCTACTGTGCCACCAAATGTACTTGCTGTGATCACATCAGTGGCACTAGTATGTTATTTGGTATTTTTATGGGTTGAAGTGGAAAGAGATGTCCAATGGTGAACGAATAGTGGCGTATACCAGTGTTCTTGACCCCTTTTTCGGTATATCACTTATTTTTTGTTTTTTAAAGATTTGTTTTGGATTTTTTTGGCTGATTTTTTGTTATTTTAATTCAGGGGTATTTGTCCTACCATAGACCGAAGGATTTGTCGGAGGCGTTGCTTAATGTCGTGCGGCTAATCAATTCTAAAAAAATAGAACATTTGCAATCATCCCTGGTGGTCTTGTGTTCTTCAGGGCATTGTGGCTTTTAAACTAATTTGTATGCGAAAAATAAATATATTTATAAATGGTTGATTTGGAATTTGATTTATAACTTACCTTGATTTTAGGTTGTTCTTTTATTTTTTTGGTTTCCTTGTAGTTTATGATTTGTTGTGTTGGTGTTGATCGCGGATTTGATGCGATTAGAGTAGTAAATGATGCGGTGACATATGATTCTACTATTTTATTGTTAGTTTTGCTTTTAAAAGTATGCGAATTTCGTCCTCTATGTGCAACAAGTATTCCTTTCAATTGTATGCAATATTTTTCTAAGTATTGAATTAAAATATTAAATTGATGTTTTGCAACAAAGTGGAGGCGGAAAGAAGGTGGACAGTAACTAATGAAATGACGCTGAGAAAATTGTCACAATGACGTTAGTTTAATCCTTTCTTTTGCTTTTGCTTTGATTGATTTAAGCTGAAAAGAGGTTAAGCTATTGATACTTTATACCAATTACATGTTGTCAACTCTGCTTAACTATGGTCAACATGATCTTAACCTTTATTTTATAAAACTAATGACTCAACACTAACTAATTAACCACCTGCTATTTGCTGGAAATAGCGAAATGCACATTGCTTCAATATTTCAAACAAATGACACATAATAGTCATAAGTCAAAATATTGACAAGTTATGGAAAACTACTCCAAATCAAGGAAGGGATCCAGATTTGTTGAGTTTCAAAGGATCAACCGCTTTTTTATCTCGAATCATCTTTAGAATTTGACGCCATTGATCACATGCTCGTATCAAGTTGCCTTGTATAGAAAGTTGTAGAAAGAGGACTTACTGTAGAATTATCTGAAAACATGTATAGCTTTCTTAGCTTGCTCATGAATTGGCCAATCCCCCTCATTTGTAACCAATCTTGTGGAGGTGTTCACAAGTGCAATACAAGTTTTTCTTCACTTCCAACATTTTTCTTCTTTGTTCTCTGCTTTAGATTCCGCACATTTTCGTACACTTAGTGTTTATACTGAACAACCAAACCGTTCATAATTTAAATCTTGAACGATCGCTAGTACCACACGGCGTGTTGGCTTACAAAAAATTAAGCAGCCCGTTACAAAGGGAAGCAAACTCCTCTAGTATCCTCCTCCAAAACAAAAGAAATTCCTTCATCTTTTTTTTATCTAGACCTGACCTTAATCCACTTAATATTTTCATGTATGGATATAGTTTTAATTTTGTTTATCCGAGCCTGGTTCGGACACGCTTAAACTAATCAAAAAAATGGGTAGAATACGAAATATTGAGTTTCGTCCCGGGTTCGATCCGAACTTATTTGATTAAGTAATTATTTTGATAATATATTTGAGTTTTTAATATTTGTTTGGATCCTTTAGAGACTGTAATTTGTATGCATTATAATAATTATCTAAAATAATTTTTGATTTTTAATTGAAGTTTATGGTGTGCAATTAATGTTTGTTTAGAAATAAATTTTCTTCATTGCTTTGCCTTATTTTTTTAGGCTGTATATATCCTACCAATACCTCGACCTAACCCGACACAGATCCAGAAGAATAAGTTCAAGACTCGTTGGGTATTCGGGTTGAATGCAATACAAGTATATCTGAGCGGAGTTTAGATCCGAGTCCGAAATATTCAATTTTAATTCAGACCCGACTCGATTACAGTTCTATCTAACTTTGAAAAAAAAAATTAAAATAAAATTGGCTCTCTTCTTGGTCACCCCACGAATATAAATGCTTTCCTGGGTTCTTCCCCCAACCAGAAAAGATGCCTTCCTTCTCTCTCCACTCCACCCCCACTTCCAACCCGCAACCTCATCTCCACCTTCCTCCGCTGCATTGCTCCCTCCGCCCTACCCCTTTCCTCCCACTACTCCATTCCATTCCCCCCGCCACCACCCTTTCCCTTTCCCTTTCCTTTAAAATTCACTCCACCAACAATGTCCTTCCCACCACGAACTTTATCTCACCGTTCTTCTTCCGTCCCATTTAAACTTTGGACTCTACGATGTTTTGTCAGGATAAGGATGGAATCTGCTACTGTGCCACCAAATGTACTTGCTGTGATCACATCAGTGGCACTAGTATGTTATTTGGTATTTTTATGGGTTGAAGTGGAAAGAGATGTCCAATGGTGAACGAATAGTGGCGTATACCAGTGTTCTTGACCCCTTTTTCGGTATATCACTTATTTTTTGTTTTTTAAAGATTTGTTTTGGATTTTTTTGGCTGATTTTTTGTTATTTTAATTCAGGGGTATTTGTCCTACCATAGACCGAAGGATTTGTCGGAGGCGTTGCTTAATGTCGTGCGGCTAATCAATTCTAAAAAAATAGAACATTTGCAATCATCCCTGGTGGTCTTGTGTTCTTCAGGGCATTGTGGCTTTTAAACTAATTTGTATGCGAAAAATAAATATATTTATAAATGGTTGATTTGGAATTTGATTTATAACTTACCTTGATTTTAGGTTGTTCTTTTATTTTTTTGGTTTCCTTGTAGTTTATGATTTGTTGTGTTGGTGTTGATCGCGGATTTGATGCGATTAGAGTAGTAAATGATGCGGTGACATATGATTCTACTATTTTATTGTTAGTTTTGCTTTTAAAAGTATGCGAATTTCGTCCTCTATGTGCAACAAGTATTCCTTTCAATTGTATGCAATATTTTTCTAAGTATTGAATTAAAATATTAAATTGATGTTTTGCAACAAAGTGGAGGCGGAAAGAAGGTGGACAGTAACTAATGAAATGACGCTGAGAAAATTGTCACAATGACGTTAGTTTAATCCTTTCTTTTGCTTTTGCTTTGATTGATTTAAGCTGAAAAGAGGTTAAGCTATTGATACTTTATACCAATTACATGTTGTCAACTCTGCTTAACTATGGTCAACATGATCTTAACCTTTATTTTATAAAACTAATGACTCAACACTAACTAATTAACCACCTGCTATTTGCTGGAAATAGCGAAATGCACATTGCTTCAATATTTCAAACAAATGACACATAATAGTCATAAGTCAAAATATTGACAAGTTATGGAAAACTACTCCAAATCAAGGAAGGGATCCAGATTTGTTGAGTTTCAAAGGATCAACCGCTTTTTTATCTCGAATCATCTTTAGAATTTGACGCCATTGATCACATGCTCGTATCAAGTTGCCTTGTATAGAAAGTTGTAGAAAGAGGACTTACTGTAGAATTATCTGAAAACATGTATAGCTTTCTTAGCTTGCTCATGAATTGGCCAATCCCCCTCATTTGTAACCAATCTTGTGGAGGTGTTCACAAGTGCAATACAAGTTTTTCTTCACTTCCAACATTTTTCTTCTTTGTTCTCTGCTTTAGATTCCGCACATTTTCGTACACTTAGTGTTTATACTGAACAACCAAACCGTTCATAATTTAAATCTTGAACGATCGCTAGTACCACACGGCGTGTTGGCTTACAAAAAATTAAGCAGCCCGTTACAAAGGGAAGCAAACTCCTCTAGTATCCTCCTCCAAAACAAAAGAAATTCCTTCATCTTTTTTTTATCTAGACCTGACCTTAATCCACTTAATATTTTCATGTATGGATATAGTTTTAATTTTGTTTATCCGAGCCTGGTTCGGACACGCTTAAACTAATCAAAAAAATGGGTAGAATACGAAATATTGAGTTTCGTCCCGGGTTCGATCCGAACTTATTTGATTAAGTAATTATTTTGATAATATATTTGAGTTTTTAATATTTGTTTGGATCCTTTAGAGACTGTAATTTGTATGCATTATAATAATTATCTAAAATAATTTTTGATTTTTAATTGAAGTTTATGGTGTGCAATTAATGTTTGTTTAGAAATAAATTTTCTTCATTGCTTTGCCTTATTTTTTTAGGCTGTATATATCCTACCAATACCTCGACCTAACCCGACACAGATCCAGAAGAATAAGTTCAAGACTCGTTGGGTATTCGGGTTGAATGCAATACAAGTATATCTGAGCGGAGTTTAGATCCGAGTCCGAAATATTCAATTTTAATTCAGACCCGACTCGATTACAGTTCTATCTAACTTTGAAAAAAAAAATTAAAATAAAATTGGCTCTCTTCTTGGTCACCCCACGAATATAAATGCTTTCCTGGGTTCTTCCCCCAACCAGAAAAGATGCCTTCCTTCTCTCTCCACTCCACCCCCACTTCCAACCCGCAACCTCATCTCCACCTTCCTCCGCTGCATTGCTCCCTCCGCCCTACCCCTTTCCTCCCACTACTCCATTCCATTCCCCCCGCCACCACCCTTTCCCTTTCCCTTTCCTTTAAAATTCACTCCACCAACAATGTCCTTCCCACCACGAACTTTATCTCACCGTTCTTCTTCCGTCCCATTTAAACTTTGGACTCTACGATGTTTTGTCAGGATAAGGATGGAATCTGCTACTGTGCCACCAAATGTACTTGCTGTGATCACATCAGTGGCACTAGTATGTTATTTGGTATTTTTATGGGTTGAAGTGGAAAGAGATGTCCAATGGTGAACGAATAGTGGCGTATACCAGTGTTCTTGACCCCTTTTTCGGTATATCACTTATTTTTTGTTTTTTAAAGATTTGTTTTGGATTTTTTTGGCTGATTTTTTGTTATTTTAATTCAGGGGTATTTGTCCTACCATAGACCGAAGGATTTGTCGGAGGCGTTGCTTAATGTCGTGCGGCTAATCAATTCTAAAAAAATAGAACATTTGCAATCATCCCTGGTGGTCTTGTGTTCTTCAGGGCATTGTGGCTTTTAAACTAATTTGTATGCGAAAAATAAATATATTTATAAATGGTTGATTTGGAATTTGATTTATAACTTACCTTGATTTTAGGTTGTTCTTTTATTTTTTTGGTTTCCTTGTAGTTTATGATTTGTTGTGTTGGTGTTGATCGCGGATTTGATGCGATTAGAGTAGTAAATGATGCGGTGACATATGATTCTACTATTTTATTGTTAGTTTTGCTTTTAAAAGTATGCGAATTTCGTCCTCTATGTGCAACAAGTATTCCTTTCAATTGTATGCAATATTTTTCTAAGTATTGAATTAAAATATTAAATTGATGTTTTGCAACAAAGTGGAGGCGGAAAGAAGGTGGACAGTAACTAATGAAATGACGCTGAGAAAATTGTCACAATGACGTTAGTTTAATCCTTTCTTTTGCTTTTGCTTTGATTGATTTAAGCTGAAAAGAGGTTAAGCTATTGATACTTTATACCAATTACATGTTGTCAACTCTGCTTAACTATGGTCAACATGATCTTAACCTTTATTTTATAAAACTAATGACTCAACACTAACTAATTAACCACCTGCTATTTGCTGGAAATAGCGAAATGCACATTGCTTCAATATTTCAAACAAATGACACATAATAGTCATAAGTCAAAATATTGACAAGTTATGGAAAACTACTCCAAATCAAGGAAGGGATCCAGATTTGTTGAGTTTCAAAGGATCAACCGCTTTTTTATCTCGAATCATCTTTAGAATTTGACGCCATTGATCACATGCTCGTATCAAGTTGCCTTGTATAGAAAGTTGTAGAAAGAGGACTTACTGTAGAATTATCTGAAAACATGTATAGCTTTCTTAGCTTGCTCATGAATTGGCCAATCCCCCTCATTTGTAACCAATCTTGTGGAGGTGTTCACAAGTGCAATACAAGTTTTTCTTCACTTCCAACATTTTTCTTCTTTGTTCTCTGCTTTAGATTCCGCACATTTTCGTACACTTAGTGTTTATACTGAACAACCAAACCGTTCATAATTTAAATCTTGAACGATCGCTAGTACCACACGGCGTGTTGGCTTACAAAAAATTAAGCAGCCCGTTACAAAGGGAAGCAAACTCCTCTAGTATCCTCCTCCAAAACAAAAGAAATTCCTTCATCTTTTTTTTATCTAGACCTGACCTTAATCCACTTAATATTTTCATGTATGGATATAGTTTTAATTTTGTTTATCCGAGCCTGGTTCGGACACGCTTAAACTAATCAAAAAAATGGGTAGAATACGAAATATTGAGTTTCGTCCCGGGTTCGATCCGAACTTATTTGATTAAGTAATTATTTTGATAATATATTTGAGTTTTTAATATTTGTTTGGATCCTTTAGAGACTGTAATTTGTATGCATTATAATAATTATCTAAAATAATTTTTGATTTTTAATTGAAGTTTATGGTGTGCAATTAATGTTTGTTTAGAAATAAATTTTCTTCATTGCTTTGCCTTATTTTTTTAGGCTGTATATATCCTACCAATACCTCGACCTAACCCGACACAGATCCAGAAGAATAAGTTCAAGACTCGTTGGGTATTCGGGTTGAATGCAATACAAGTATATCTGAGCGGAGTTTAGATCCGAGTCCGAAATATTCAATTTTAATTCAGACCCGACTCGATTACAGTTCTATCTAACTTTGAAAAAAAAAATTAAAATAAAATTGGCTCTCTTCTTGGTCACCCCACGAATATAAATGCTTTCCTGGGTTCTTCCCCCAACCAGAAAAGATGCCTTCCTTCTCTCTCCACTCCACCCCCACTTCCAACCCGCAACCTCATCTCCACCTTCCTCCGCTGCATTGCTCCCTCCGCCCTACCCCTTTCCTCCCACTACTCCATTCCATTCCCCCCGCCACCACCCTTTCCCTTTCCCTTTCCTTTAAAATTCACTCCACCAACAATGTCCTTCCCACCACGAACTTTATCTCACCGTTCTTCTTCCGTCCCATTTAAACTTTGGACTCTACGATGTTTTGTCAGGATAAGGATGGAATCTGCTACTGTGCCACCAAATGTACTTGCTGTGATCACATCAGTGGCACTAGTATGTTATTTGGTATTTTTATGGGTTGAAGTGGAAAGAGATGTCCAATGGTGAACGAATAGTGGCGTATACCAGTGTTCTTGACCCCTTTTTCGGTATATCACTTATTTTTTGTTTTTTAAAGATTTGTTTTGGATTTTTTTGGCTGATTTTTTGTTATTTTAATTCAGGGGTATTTGTCCTACCATAGACCGAAGGATTTGTCGGAGGCGTTGCTTAATGTCGTGCGGCTAATCAATTCTAAAAAAATAGAACATTTGCAATCATCCCTGGTGGTCTTGTGTTCTTCAGGGCATTGTGGCTTTTAAACTAATTTGTATGCGAAAAATAAATATATTTATAAATGGTTGATTTGGAATTTGATTTATAACTTACCTTGATTTTAGGTTGTTCTTTTATTTTTTTGGTTTCCTTGTAGTTTATGATTTGTTGTGTTGGTGTTGATCGCGGATTTGATGCGATTAGAGTAGTAAATGATGCGGTGACATATGATTCTACTATTTTATTGTTAGTTTTGCTTTTAAAAGTATGCGAATTTCGTCCTCTATGTGCAACAAGTATTCCTTTCAATTGTATGCAATATTTTTCTAAGTATTGAATTAAAATATTAAATTGATGTTTTGCAACAAAGTGGAGGCGGAAAGAAGGTGGACAGTAACTAATGAAATGACGCTGAGAAAATTGTCACAATGACGTTAGTTTAATCCTTTCTTTTGCTTTTGCTTTGATTGATTTAAGCTGAAAAGAGGTTAAGCTATTGATACTTTATACCAATTACATGTTGTCAACTCTGCTTAACTATGGTCAACATGATCTTAACCTTTATTTTATAAAACTAATGACTCAACACTAACTAATTAACCACCTGCTATTTGCTGGAAATAGCGAAATGCACATTGCTTCAATATTTCAAACAAATGACACATAATAGTCATAAGTCAAAATATTGACAAGTTATGGAAAACTACTCCAAATCAAGGAAGGGATCCAGATTTGTTGAGTTTCAAAGGATCAACCGCTTTTTTATCTCGAATCATCTTTAGAATTTGACGCCATTGATCACATGCTCGTATCAAGTTGCCTTGTATAGAAAGTTGTAGAAAGAGGACTTACTGTAGAATTATCTGAAAACATGTATAGCTTTCTTAGCTTGCTCATGAATTGGCCAATCCCCCTCATTTGTAACCAATCTTGTGGAGGTGTTCACAAGTGCAATACAAGTTTTTCTTCACTTCCAACATTTTTCTTCTTTGTTCTCTGCTTTAGATTCCGCACATTTTCGTACACTTAGTGTTTATACTGAACAACCAAACCGTTCATAATTTAAATCTTGAACGATCGCTAGTACCACACGGCGTGTTGGCTTACAAAAAATTAAGCAGCCCGTTACAAAGGGAAGCAAACTCCTCTAGTATCCTCCTCCAAAACAAAAGAAATTCCTTCATCTTTTTTTTATCTAGACCTGACCTTAATCCACTTAATATTTTCATGTATGGATATAGTTTTAATTTTGTTTATCCGAGCCTGGTTCGGACACGCTTAAACTAATCAAAAAAATGGGTAGAATACGAAATATTGAGTTTCGTCCCGGGTTCGATCCGAACTTATTTGATTAAGTAATTATTTTGATAATATATTTGAGTTTTTAATATTTGTTTGGATCCTTTAGAGACTGTAATTTGTATGCATTATAATAATTATCTAAAATAATTTTTGATTTTTAATTGAAGTTTATGGTGTGCAATTAATGTTTGTTTAGAAATAAATTTTCTTCATTGCTTTGCCTTATTTTTTTAGGCTGTATATATCCTACCAATACCTCGACCTAACCCGACACAGATCCAGAAGAATAAGTTCAAGACTCGTTGGGTATTCGGGTTGAATGCAATACAAGTATATCTGAGCGGAGTTTAGATCCGAGTCCGAAATATTCAATTTTAATTCAGACCCGACTCGATTACAGTTCTATCTAACTTTGAAAAAAAAAATTAAAATAAAATTGGCTCTCTTCTTGGTCACCCCACGAATATAAATGCTTTCCTGGGTTCTTCCCCCAACCAGAAAAGATGCCTTCCTTCTCTCTCCACTCCACCCCCACTTCCAACCCGCAACCTCATCTCCACCTTCCTCCGCTGCATTGCTCCCTCCGCCCTACCCCTTTCCTCCCACTACTCCATTCCATTCCCCCCGCCACCACCCTTTCCCTTTCCCTTTCCTTTAAAATTCACTCCACCAACAATGTCCTTCCCACCACGAACTTTATCTCACCGTTCTTCTTCCGTCCCATTTAAACTTTGGACTCTACGATGTTTTGTCAGGATAAGGATGGAATCTGCTACTGTGCCACCAAATGTACTTGCTGTGATCACATCAGTGGCACTAGTATGTTATTTGGTATTTTTATGGGTTGAAGTGGAAAGAGATGTCCAATGGTGAACGAATAGTGGCGTATACCAGTGTTCTTGACCCCTTTTTCGGTATATCACTTATTTTTTGTTTTTTAAAGATTTGTTTTGGATTTTTTTGGCTGATTTTTTGTTATTTTAATTCAGGGGTATTTGTCCTACCATAGACCGAAGGATTTGTCGGAGGCGTTGCTTAATGTCGTGCGGCTAATCAATTCTAAAAAAATAGAACATTTGCAATCATCCCTGGTGGTCTTGTGTTCTTCAGGGCATTGTGGCTTTTAAACTAATTTGTATGCGAAAAATAAATATATTTATAAATGGTTGATTTGGAATTTGATTTATAACTTACCTTGATTTTAGGTTGTTCTTTTATTTTTTTGGTTTCCTTGTAGTTTATGATTTGTTGTGTTGGTGTTGATCGCGGATTTGATGCGATTAGAGTAGTAAATGATGCGGTGACATATGATTCTACTATTTTATTGTTAGTTTTGCTTTTAAAAGTATGCGAATTTCGTCCTCTATGTGCAACAAGTATTCCTTTCAATTGTATGCAATATTTTTCTAAGTATTGAATTAAAATATTAAATTGATGTTTTGCAACAAAGTGGAGGCGGAAAGAAGGTGGACTGTAACTAATGAAATGACGCTGAGAAAATTGTCACAATGACGTTAGTTTAATCCTTTCTTTTGCTTTTGCTTTGATTGATTTAAGCTGAAAAGAGGTTAAGCTATTGATACTTTATACCAATTACATGTTGTCAACTCTGCTTAACTATGGTCAACATGATCTTAACCTTTATTTTATAAAACTAATGACTCAACACTAACTAATTAACCACCTGCTATTTGCTGGAAATAGCGAAATGCACATTGCTTCAATATTTCAAACAAATGACACATAATAGTCATAAGTCAAAATATTGACAAGTTATGGAAAACTACTCCAAATCAAGGAAGGGATCCAGATTTGTTGAGTTTCAAAGGATCAACCGCTTTTTTATCTCGAATCATCTTTAGAATTTGACGCCATTGATCACATGCTCGTATCAAGTTGCCTTGTATAGAAAGTTGTAGAAAGAGGACTTACTGTAGAATTATCTGAAAACATGTATAGCTTTCTTAGCTTGCTCATGAATTGGCCAATCCCCCTCATTTGTAACCAATCTTGTGGAGGTGTTCACAAGTGCAATACAAGTTTTTCTTCACTTCCAACATTTTTCTTCTTTGTTCTCTGCTTTAGATTCCGCACATTTTCGTACACTTAGTGTTTATACTGAACAACCAAACCGTTCATAATTTAAATCTTGAACGATCGCTAGTACCACACGGCGTGTTGGCTTACAAAAAATTAAGCAGCCCGTTACAAAGGGAAGCAAACTCCTCTAGTATCCTCCTCCAAAACAAAAGAAATTCCTTCATCTTTTTTTATCTAAACCTAACCTTAATCCACTTAATATTTTCATGTATGGATATAGTTTTAATTTTTTTTATCCGAGCCTGGTTCGGACACGCTTAAACTAATCAAAAAAATGGGTAGAATACGAAATATTGAGTTTCGTCCCGGGTTCGATCCGAACTCATTTGAATAAGTAATTATTTTGATAATATATTTGAGTTTTTAATATTTGTTTGGATCCTTTAGAGACTGTAATTTGTAGGCATTATAATAATTACCTAAAATAATTTTTGATTTTTAATTGAAGTTTATGGTGTGCAATTAATGTTTGTTTAGAAATAAATTTTCTTCATTGCTTTGCCTTATTTTTTTAGGCTGTATATATCCTACCAATACCTCGACCTAACCCGACACAGATCCAGAAGAATAAGTTCAAGACTCGTTGGGTATTCGGGTTGAATGCAATACAAGTATATCTGAGCGGAGTTTAGATCCGAGTCCGAAATATTCAATTTTAATTCAGACCCGACTCGATTACAGTTCTATCTAATTTTGAAAAAAAAAATTAAAATAAAATTGGCTCTCTTCTTGGTCACCCCTCGAATATAAATGCTTTCCTGGGTTCTTCCCCCAACCATAAAAGATGCCTTCCTTCTCTCTCCACTCCACCCCCACTTCCAACCCGCAACCTCATCTCCACCTTCCTCCGCTGCATTGCTCCCTCCGCCCTACCCCTTTCCACCCACTACTCCATTCCATTCCCCCCGCCACCACCCTTTCCCTTTCCCTTTCCTTTAAAATTCACTCCACCAACAATGTCCTTCCCACCACGAACTTGATCTCTCCCTTCTTCTTCCGTCCCATTTAAACTTTGGACTCTACGATGTTTTGTCAGGATAAGGATGGAATCTGCTACTGTGCCACCAAATGTACTTACTGTGATCACATCAGTGGCACTAGTTTGTTATTTGGTATTTTTATGGGTTGAAGTGGAAAGAGATGTCCAATGGTGAACGAATAGTGGCGTATACCAGTGTTCTTGACCCCTTTTTCGGTATATCACTTATTTTTTGTTTTTTAAAGATTTGTTTTGGATTTTTTTGGCTGATTTTTTGTTATTTTAATTCAGGGGTATTTGTCCTACCATAGACCGAAGGATTTGTCGGAGGCGTTGCTTAATGTCGTGCGGCTAATCAATTCTAAAAAAATAGAACATTTGCAATCATCCCTGGTGGTCTTGTGTTCTTCAGGGCATTGTGGCTTTTAAAATAATTTGTATGCGAAAAATAAATATATTTATAAATGGTTGATTTGAAATTTGATTTATAACTTACCTTGATTTTAGGTTGTTCTTTTATTTTTTTGGTTTCCTTGTAGTTTATGATTTGTTGTGTTGGTGTTGATCGCGGATTTGATGCGATTAGAGTAGTAAATGATGCGGTGACATATGATTCTACTATTTTATTGTTAGTTTTGCTTTTAAAAGTATGCGAATTTCGTCCTCTATGTGCAACAAGTATTGCTTTCAATTGTATGCAATATTTTTCTAAGTATTGAATTAAAATATTAAATTGATGTTTTGCAACAAAGTGGAGGCGGAAAGAAGGTGGACAGTAACTAATGAAATGACGCTGAGAAAATTGTCACAATGACGTTAGTTTAATCCTTTCTTTTGCTTTTGCTTTGATTGATTTAAGCTGAAAAGAGGTTAAGCTATTGATACTTTATACCAATTACATGTTGTCAACTCTGCTTAACTATGGTCAACATGATCTTAACCTTTATTTTATAAAACTAATGACTCAACACTAACTAATTAACCACCTGCTATTTGCTGGAAATAGCGAAATGCACATTGCTTCAATATTTCAAACAAATGACACATAATAGTCATAAGTCAAAATATTGACAAGTTATGGAAAACTACTCCAAATCAAGGAAGGGATCCAGATTTGTTGAGTTTCAAAGGATCAACCGCTTTTTTATCTCGAATCATCTTTAGAATTTGACGCCATTGATCACATGCTCGTATCAAGTTGCCTTGTATAGAAAGTTGTAGAAAGAGGACTTACTGTAGAATTATCTGAAAACATGTATAGCTTTCTTAGCTTGCTCATGAATTGGCCAATCCCCCTCATTTGTAACCAATCTTGTGGAGGTGTTCACAAGTGCAATACAAGTTTTTCTTCACTTCCAACATTTTTCTTCTTTGTTCTCTGCTTTAGATTCCGCACATTTTCGTACACTTAGTGTTTATACTGAACAACCAAACCGTTCATAATTTAAATCTTGAACGATCGCTAGTACCACACGGCGTGTTGGCTTACAAAAAATTAAGCAGCCCGTTACAAAGGGAAGCAAACTCCTCTAGTATCCTCCTCCAAAACAAAAGAAATTCCTTCATCTTTTTTTTATCTAGACCTGACCTTAATCCACTTAATATTTTCATGTATGGATATAGTTTTAATTTTGTTTATCCGAGCCTGGTTCGGACACGCTTAAACTAATCAAAAAAATGGGTAGAATACGAAATATTGAGTTTCGTCCCGTGTTCGATCCGAACTCATTTGATTAAGTAATTATTTTGATAATATATTTGAGTTTTTAATATTTGTTTGGATCCTTTAGAGACTGTAATTTGTATGCATTATAATAATTATCTAAAATAATTTTTGATTTTTAATTGAAGTTTATGGTGTGCAATTAATGTTTGTTTAGAAATAAATTTTCTTCATTGCTTTGCCTTATTTTTTTAGGCTGTATATATCCTACCAATACCTCGACCTAACCCGACACAGATCCAGAAGAATAAGTTCAAGACTCGTTGGGTATTCGGGTTGAATGCAATACAAGTATATCTGAGCGGAGTTTAGATCCGAGTCCGAAATATTCAATTTTAATTCAGACCCGACTCGATTACAGTTCTATCTAACTTTGAAAAAAAAAATTAAAATAAAATTGGCTCTCTTCTTGGTCACCCCACGAATATAAATGCTTTCCTGGGTTCTTCCCCCAACCAGAAAAGATGCCTTCCTTCTCTCTCCACTCCACCCCCACTTCCAACCCGCAACCTCATCTCCACCTTCCTCCGCTGCATTGCTCCCTCCGCCCTACCCCTTTCCTCCCACTACTCCATTCCATTCCCCCCGCCACCACCCTTTCCCTTTCCCTTTCCTTTAAAATTCACTCCACCAACAATGTCCTTCCCACCACGAACTTTATCTCACCTTTCTTCTTCCGTCCCATTTAAACTTTGGACTCTACGATGTTTTGTCAGGATAAGGATGGAATCTGCTACTGTGCCACCAAATGTACTTGCTGTGATCACATCAGTGGCACTAGTATGTTATTTGGTATTTTTATGGGTTGAAGTGGAAAGAGATGTCCAATGGTGAACGAATAGTGGCGTATACCAGTGTTCTTGACCCCTTTTTCGGTATATCACTTATTTTTTGTTTTTTAAAGATTTGTTTTGGATTTTTTTGGCTGATTTTTTGTTATTTTAATTCAGGGGTATTTGTCCTACCATAGACCGAAGGATTTGTCGGAGGCGTTGCTTAATGTCGTGCGGCTAATCAATTCTAAAAAAATAGAACATTTGCAATCATCCCTGGTGGTCTTGTGTTCTTCAGGGCATTGTGGCTTTTAAACTAATTTGTATGCGAAAAATAAATATATTTATAAATGGTTGATTTGGAATTTGATTTATAACTTACCTTGATTTTAGGTTGTTCTTTTATTTTTTTGGTTTCCTTGTAGTTTATGATTTGTTGTGTTGGTGTTGATCGCGGATTTGATGCGATTAGAGTAGTAAATGATGCGGTGACATATGATTCTACTATTTTATTGTTAGTTTTGCTTTTAAAAGTATGCGAATTTCGTCCTCTATGTGCAACAAGTATTCCTTTCAATTGTATGCAATATTTTTCTAAGTATTGAATTAAAATATTAAATTGATGTTTTGCAACAAAGTGGAGGCGGAAAGAAGGTGGACTGTAACTAATGAAATGACGCTGAGAAAATTGTCACAATGACGTTAGTTTAATCCTTTCTTTTGCTTTTGCTTTGATTGATTTAAGCTGAAAAGAGGTTAAGCTATTGATACTTTATACCAATTACATGTTGTCAACTCTGCTTAACTATGGTCAACATGATCTTAACCTTTATTTTATAAAACTAATGACTCAACACTAACTAATTAACCACCTGCTATTTGCTGGAAATAGCGAAATGCACATTGCTTCAATATTTCAAACAAATGACACATAATAGTCATAAGTCAAAATATTGACAAGTTATGGAAAACTACTCCAAATCAAGGAAGGGATCCAGATTTGTTGAGTTTCAAAGGATCAACCGCTTTTTTATCTCGAATCATCTTTAGAATTTGACGCCATTGATCACATGCTCGTATCAAGTTGCCTTGTATAGAAAGTTGTAGAAAGAGGACTTACTGTAGAATTATCTGAAAACATGTATAGCTTTCTTAGCTTGCTCATGAATTGGCCAATCCCCCTCATTTGTAACCAATCTTGTGGAGGTGTTCACAAGTGCAATACAAGTTTTTCTTCACTTCCAACATTTTTCTTCTTTGTTCTCTGCTTTAGATTCCGCACATTTTCGTACACTTAGTGTTTATACTGAACAACCAAACCGTTCATAATTTAAATCTTGAACGATCGCTAGTACCACACGGCGTGTTGGCTTACAAAAAATTAAGCAGCCCGTTACAAAGGGAAGCAAACTCCTCTAGTATCCTCCTCCAAAACAAAAGAAATTCCTTCATCTTTTTTTATCTAAACCTAACCTTAATCCACTTAATATTTTCATGTATGGATATAGTTTTAATTTTTTTTATCCGAGCCTGGTTCGGACACGCTTAAACTAATCAAAAAAATGGGTAGAATACGAAATATTGAGTTTCGTCCCGGGTTCGATCCGAACTCATTTGAATAAGTAATTATTTTGATAATATATTTGAGTTTTTAATATTTGTTTGGATCCTTTAGAGACTGTAATTTGTAGGCATTATAATAATTACCTAAAATAATTTTTGATTTTTAATTGAAGTTTATGGTGTGCAATTAATATTTGTTTAGAAATAAATTTTCTTCATTGCTTTGCCTTATTTTTTTAGGCTGTATATATCCTACCAATACCTCGACCTAACCCGACACAGATCCAGAAGAATAAGTTCAAGACTCGTTGGGTATTCGGGTTGAATGCAATACAAGTATATCTGAGCGGAGTTTAGATCCGAGTCCGAAATATTCAATTTTAATTCAGACCCGACTCGATTACAGTTCTATCTAATTTTGAAAAAAAAAATTAAAATAAAATTGGCTCTCTTCTTGGTCACCCCTCGAATATAAATGCTTTCCTGGGTTCTTCCCCCAACCATAAAAGATGCCTTCCTTCTCTCTCCACTCCACCCCCACTTCCAACCCGTAACCTCATCTCCACCTTCCTCCGCTGCATTGCTCCCTCCGCCCTACCCCTTTCCACCCACTACTCCATTCCATTCCCCCCGCCACCACCCTTTCCCTTTCCCTTTCCTTTAAAATTCACTCCACCAACAATGTCCTTCCCACCACGAACTTTATCTCTCCCTTCTTCTTCCGTCCCATTTAAACTTTGGACTCTACGATGTTTTGTCAGGATAAGGATGGAATCTGCTACTGTGCCACCAAATGTACTTACTGTGATCACATCAGTGGCACTAGTTTGTTATTTGGTATTTTTATGGGTTGAAGTGGAAAGAGATGTCCAATGGTGAACGAATAGTGGCGTATACCAGTGTTCTTGACCCCTTTTTCGGTATATCACTTATTTTTTGTTTTTTAAAGATTTGTTTTGGATTTTTTTGGCTGATTTTTTGTTATTTTAATTCAGGGGTATTTGTCCTACCATAGACCGAAGGATTTGTCGGAGGCGTTGCTTAATGTCGTGCGGCTAATCAATTCTAAAAAAATAGAACATTTGCAATCATCCCTGGTGGTCTTGTGTTCTTCAGGGCATTGTGGCTTTTAAAATAATTTGTATGCGAAAAATAAATATATTTATAAATGGTTGATTTGAAATTTGATTTATAACTTACCTTGATTTTAGGTTGTTCTTTTATTTTTTTGGTTTCCTTGTAGTTTATGATTTGTTGTGTTGGTGTTGATCGCGGATTTGATGCGATTAGAGTAGTAAATGATGCGGTGACATATGATTCTACTATTTTATTGTTAGTTTTGCTTTTAAAAGTATGCGAATTTCGTCCTCTATGTGCAACAAGTATTGCTTTCAATTGTATGCAATATTTTTCTAAGTATTGAATTAAAATATTAAATTGATGTTTTGCAACAAAGTGGAGGCGGAAAGAAGGTGGACAGTAACTAATGAAATGACGCTGAGAAAATTGTCACAATGACGTTAGTTTAATCCTTTCTTTTGCTTTTGCTTTGATTGATTTAAGCTGAAAAGAGGTTAAGCTATTGATACTTTATACCAATTACATGTTGTCAACTCTGCTTAACTATGGTCAACATGATCTTAACCTTTATTTTATAAAACTAATGACTCAACACTAACTAATTAACCACCTGCTATTTGCTGGAAATAGCGAAATGCACATTGCTTCAATATTTCAAACAAATGACACATAATAGTCATAAGTCAAAATATTGACAAGTTATGGAAAACTACTCCAAATCAAGGAAGGGATCCAGATTTGTTGAGTTTCAAAGGATCAACCGCTTTTTTATCTCGAATCATCTTTAGAATTTGACGCCATTGATCACATGCTCGTATCAAGTTGCCTTGTATAGAAAGTTGTAGAAAGAGGACTTACTGTAGAATTATCTGAAAACATGTATAGCTTTCTTAGCTTGCTCATGAATTGGCCAATCCCCCTCATTTGTAACCAATCTTGTGGAGGTGTTCACAAGTGCAATACAAGTTTTTCTTCACTTCCAACATTTTTCTTCTTTGTTCTCTGCTTTAGATTCCGCACATTTTCGTACACTTAGTGTTTATACTGAACAACCAAACCGTTCATAATTTAAATCTTGAACGATCGCTAGTACCACACGGCGTGTTGGCTTACAAAAAATTAAGCAGCCCGTTACAAAGGGAAGCAAACTCCTCTAGTATCCTCCTCCAAAACAAAAGAAATTCCTTCATCTTTTTTTATCTAAACCTAACCTTAATCCACTTAATATTTTCATGTATGGATATAGTTTTAATTTTTTTTATCCGAGCCTGGTTCGGACACGCTTAAACTAATCAAAAAAATGGGTAGAATACGAAATATTGAGTTTCGTCCCGGGTTCGATCCGAACTCATTTGAATAAGTAATTATTTTGATAATATATTTGAGTTTTTAATATTTGTTTGGATCCTTTAGAGACTGTAATTTGTAGGCATTATAATAATTACCTAAAATAATTTTTGATTTTTAATTGAAGTTTATGGTGTGCAATTAATGTTTGTTTAGAAATAAATTTTCTTCATTGCTTTGCCTTATTTTTTTAGGCTGTATATATCCTACCAATACCGCGACCTAACCCGACACAGATCCAGAAGAATAAGTTCAAGACTCGTTGGGTATTCGGGTTGAATGCAATACAAGTATATCTGAGCGGAGTTTAGATCCGAGTCCGAAATATTCAATTTTAATTCAGACCCGACTCGATTACAGTTCTATCTAATTTTGAAAAAAAAAATTAAAATAAAATTGGCTCCCTTCTTGGTCACCCCTCGAATATAAATGCTTTCCTGGGTTCTTCCCCCAACCAGAAAAGATGCCTTCCTTCTCTCTCCACTCCACCCCCACTTCCAACCCGCAACCTCATCTCCACCTTCCTCCGCTGCATTGCTCCCTCCGCCCTACCCCTTTCCACCCACTACTCCATTCCATTCCCCCCGCCACCACCCTTTCCCTTTCCCTTTCCTTTAAAATTCACTCCACCAACAATGTCCTTCCCACCACGAACTTGATCTCTCCCTTCTTCTTCCGTCCCATTTAAACTTTGGACTCTACGATGTTTTGTCAGGATAAGGATGGAATCTGCTACTGTGCCACCAAATGTACTTACTGTGATCACATCAGTGGCACTAGTTTGTTATTTGGTATTTTTATGGGTTGAAGTGGAAAGAGATGTCCAATGGTGAACGAATAGTGGCGTATACCAGTGTTCTTGACCCCTTTTTCGGTATATCACTTATTTTTTGTTTTTTAAAGATTTGTTTTGGATTTTTTTGGCTGATTTTTTGTTATTTTAATTCAGGGGTATTTGTCCTACCATAGACCGAAGGATTTGTCGGAGGCGTTGCTTAATGTCGTGCGGCTAATCAATTCTAAAAAAATAGAACATTTGCAATCATCCCTGGTGGTCTTGTGTTCTTCAGGGCATTGTGGCTTTTAAAATAATTTGTATGCGAAAAATAAATATATTTATAAATGGTTGATTTGAAATTTGATTTATAACTTACCTTGATTTTAGGTTGTTCTTTTATTTTTTTGGTTTCCTTGTAGTTTATGATTTGTTGTGTTGGTGTTGATCGCGGATTTGATGCGATTAGAGTAGTAAATGATGCGGTGACATATGATTCTACTATTTTATTGTTAGTTTTGCTTTTAAAAGTATGCGAATTTCGTCCTCTATGTGCAACAAGTATTGCTTTCAATTGTATGCAATATTTTTCTAAGTATTGAATTAAAATATTAAATTGATGTTTTGCAACAAAGTGGAGGCGGAAAGAAGGTGGACAGTAACTAATGAAATGACGCTGAGAAAATTGTCACAATGACGTTAGTTTAATCCTTTCTTTTGCTTTTGCTTTGATTGATTTAAGCTGAAAAGAGGTTAAGCTATTGATACTTTATACCAATTACATGTTGTCAACTCTGCTTAACTATGGTCAACATGATCTTAACCTTTATTTTATAAAACTAATGACTCAACACTAACTAATTAACCACCTGCTATTTGCTGGAAATAGCGAAATGCACATTGCTTCAATATTTCAAACAAATGACACATAATAGTCATAAGTCAAAATATTGACAAGTTATGGAAAACTACTCCAAATCAAGGAAGGGATCCAGATTTGTTGAGTTTCAAAGGATCAACCGCTTTTTTATCTCGAATCATCTTTAGAATTTGACGCCATTGATCACATGCTCGTATCAAGTTGCCTTGTATAGAAAGTTGTAGAAAGAGGACTTACTGTAGAATTATCTGAAAACATGTATAGCTTTCTTAGCTTGCTCATGAATTGGCCAATCCCCCTCATTTGTAACCAATCTTGTGGAGGTGTTCACAAGTGCAATACAAGTTTTTCTTCACTTCCAACATTTTTCTTCTTTGTTCTCTGCTTTAGATTCCGCACATTTTCGTACACTTAGTGTTTATACTGAACAACCAAACCGTTCATAATTTAAATCTTGAACGATCGCTAGTACCACACGGCGTGTTGGCTTACAAAAAATTAAGCAGCCCGTTACAAAGGGAAGCAAACTCCTCTAGTATCCTCCTCCAAAACAAAAGAAATTCCTTCATCTTTTTTTATCTAAACCTAACCTTAATCCACTTAATATTTTCATGTATGGATATAGTTTTAATTTTTTTTATCCGAGCCTGGTTCGGACACGCTTAAACTAATCAAAAAAATGGGTAGAATACGAAATATTGAGTTTCGTCCCGGGTTCGATCCGAACTCATTTGAATAAGTAATTATTTTGATAATATATTTGAGTTTTTAATATTTGTTTGGATCCTTTAGAGACTGTAATTTGTAGGCATTATAATAATTACCTAAAATAATTTTTGATTTTTAATTGAAGTTTATGGTGTGCAATTAATGTTTGTTTAGAAATAAATTTTCTTCATTGCTTTGCCTTATTTTTTTAGGCTGTATATATCCTACCAATACCGCGACCTAACCCGACACAGATCCAGAAGAATAAGTTCAAGACTCGTTGGGTATTCGGGTTGAATGCAATACAAGTATATCTGAGCGGAGTTTAGATCCGAGTCCGAAATATTCAATTTTAATTCAGACCCGACTCGATTACAGTTCTATCTAATTTTGAAAAAAAAAATTAAAATAAAATTGGCTCCCTTCTTGGTCACCCCTCGAATATAAATGCTTTCCTGGGTTCTTCCCCCAACCAGAAAAGATGCCTTCCTTCTCTCTCCACTCCACCCCCACTTCCAACCCGCAACCTCATCTCCACCTTCCTCCGCTGCATTGCTCCCTCCGCCCTACCCCTTTCCACCCACTACTCCATTCCATTCCCCCCGCCACCACCCTTTCCCTTTCCCTTTCCTTTAAAATTCACTCCACCAACAATGTCCTTCCCACCACGAACTTGATCTCTCCCTTCTTCTTCCGTCCCATTTAAACTTTGGACTCTACGATGTTTTGTCAGGATAAGGATGGAATCTGCTACTGTGCCACCAAATGTACTTACTGTGATCACATCAGTGGCACTAGTTTGTTATTTGGTATTTTTATGGGTTGAAGTGGAAAGAGATGTCCAATGGTGAACGAATAGTGGCGTATACCAGTGTTCTTGACCCCTTTTTCGGTATATCACTTATTTTTTGTTTTTTAAAGATTTGTTTTGGATTTTTTTGGCTGATTTTTTGTTATTTTAATTCAGGGGTATTTGTCCTACCATAGACCGAAGGATTTGTCGGAGGCGTTGCTTAATGTCGTGCGGCTAATCAATTCTAAAAAAATAGAACATTTGCAATCATCCCTGGTGGTCTTGTGTTCTTCAGGGCATTGTGGCTTTTAAAATAATTTGTATGCGAAAAATAAATATATTTATAAATGGTTGATTTGAAATTTGATTTATAACTTACCTTGATTTTAGGTTGTTCTTTTATTTTTTTGGTTTCCTTGTAGTTTATGATTTGTTGTGTTGGTGTTGATCGCGGATTTGATGCGATTAGAGTAGTAAATGATGCGGTGACATATGATTCTACTATTTTATTGTTAGTTTTGCTTTTAAAAGTATGCGAATTTCGTCCTCTATGTGCAACAAGTATTGCTTTCAATTGTATGCAATATTTTTCTAAGTATTGAATTAAAATATTAAATTGATGTTTTGCAACAAAGTGGAGGCGGAAAGAAGGTGGACAGTAACTAATGAAATGACGCTGAGAAAATTGTCACAATGACGTTAGTTTAATCCTTTCTTTTGCTTTTGCTTTGATTGATTTAAGCTGAAAAGAGGTTAAGCTATTGATACTTTATACCAATTACATGTTGTCAACTCTGCTTAACTATGGTCAACATGATCTTAACCTTTATTTTATAAAACTAATGACTCAACACTAACTAATTAACCACCTGCTATTTGCTGGAAATAGCGAAATGCACATTGCTTCAATATTTCAAACAAATGACACATAATAGTCATAAGTCAAAATATTGACAAGTTATGGAAAACTACTCCAAATCAAGGAAGGGATCCAGATTTGTTGAGTTTCAAAGGATCAACCGCTTTTTTATCTCGAATCATCTTTAGAATTTGACGCCATTGATCACATGCTCGTATCAAGTTGCCTTGTATAGAAAGTTGTAGAAAGAGGACTTACTGTAGAATTATCTGAAAACATGTATAGCTTTCTTAGCTTGCTCATGAATTGGCCAATCCCCCTCATTTGTAACCAATCTTGTGGAGGTGTTCACAAGTGCAATACAAGTTTTTCTTCACTTCCAACATTTTTCTTCTTTGTTCTCTGCTTTAGATTCCGCACATTTTCGTACACTTAGTGTTTATACTGAACAACCAAACCGTTCATAATTTAAATCTTGAACGATCGCTAGTACCACACGGCGTGTTGGCTTACAAAAAATTAAGCAGCCCGTTACAAAGGGAAGCAAACTCCTCTAGTATCCTCCTCCAAAACAAAAGAAATTCCTTCATCTTTTTTTTATCTAGACCTGACCTTAATCCACTTAATATTTTCATGTATGGATATAGTTTTAATTTTGTTTATCCGAGCCTGGTTCGGACACGCTTAAACTAATCAAAAAAATGGGTAGAATACGAAATATTGAGTTTCGTCCCGTGTTCGATCCGAACTCATTTGATTAAGTAATTATTTTGATAATATATTTGAGTTTTTAATATTTGTTTGGATCCTTTAGAGACTGTAATTTGTATGCATTATAATAATTATCTAAAATAATTTTTGATTTTTAATTGAAGTTTATGGTGTGCAATTAATGTTTGTTTAGAAATAAATTTTCTTCATTGCTTTGCCTTATTTTTTTAGGCTGTATATATCCTACCAATACCTCGACCTAACCCGACACAGATCCAGAAGAATAAGTTCAAGACTCGTTGGGTATTCGGGTTGAATGCAATACAAGTATATCTGAGCGGAGTTTAGATCCGAGTCCGAAATATTCAATTTTAATTCAGACCCGACTCGATTACAGTTCTATCTAACTTTGAAAAAAAAAATTAAAATAAAATTGGCTCTCTTCTTGGTCACCCCACGAATATAAATGCTTTCCTGGGTTCTTCCCCCAACCAGAAAAGATGCCTTCCTTCTCTCTCCACTCCACCCCCACTTCCAACCCGCAACCTCATCTCCACCTTCCTCCGCTGCATTGCTCCCTCCGCCCTACCCCTTTCCTCCCACTACTCCATTCCATTCCCCCCGCCACCACCCTTTCCCTTTCCCTTTCCTTTAAAATTCACTCCACCAACAATGTCCTTCCCACCACGAACTTTATCTCACCTTTCTTCTTCCGTCCCATTTAAACTTTGGACTCTACGATGTTTTGTCAGGATAAGGATGGAATCTGCTACTGTGCCACCAAATGTACTTGCTGTGATCACATCAGTGGCACTAGTATGTTATTTGGTATTTTTATGGGTTGAAGTGGAAAGAGATGTCCAATGGTGAACGAATAGTGGCGTATACCAGTGTTCTTGACCCCTTTTTCGGTATATCACTTATTTTTTGTTTTTTAAAGATTTGTTTTGGATTTTTTTGGCTGATTTTTTGTTATTTTAATTCAGGGGTATTTGTCCTACCATAGACCGAAGGATTTGTCGGAGGCGTTGCTTAATGTCGTGCGGCTAATCAATTCTAAAAAAATAGAACATTTGCAATCATCCCTGGTGGTCTTGTGTTCTTCAGGGCATTGTGGCTTTTAAACTAATTTGTATGCGAAAAATAAATATATTTATAAATGGTTGATTTGGAATTTGATTTATAACTTACCTTGATTTTAGGTTGTTCTTTTATTTTTTTGGTTTCCTTGTAGTTTATGATTTGTTGTGTTGGTGTTGATCGCGGATTTGATGCGATTAGAGTAGTAAATGATGCGGTGACATATGATTCTACTATTTTATTGTTAGTTTTGCTTTTAAAAGTATGCGAATTTCGTCCTCTATGTGCAACAAGTATTCCTTTCAATTGTATGCAATATTTTTCTAAGTATTGAATTAAAATATTAAATTGATGTTTTGCAACAAAGTGGAGGCGGAAAGAAGGTGGACTGTAACTAATGAAATGACGCTGAGAAAATTGTCACAATGACGTTAGTTTAATCCTTTCTTTTGCTTTTGCTTTGATTGATTTAAGCTGAAAAGAGGTTAAGCTATTGATACTTTATACCAATTACATGTTGTCAACTCTGCTTAACTATGGTCAACATGATCTTAACCTTTATTTTATAAAACTAATGACTCAACACTAACTAATTAACCACCTGCTATTTGCTGGAAATAGCGAAATGCACATTGCTTCAATATTTCAAACAAATGACACATAATAGTCATAAGTCAAAATATTGACAAGTTATGGAAAACTACTCCAAATCAAGGAAGGGATCCAGATTTGTTGAGTTTCAAAGGATCAACCGCTTTTTTATCTCGAATCATCTTTAGAATTTGACGCCATTGATCACATGCTCGTATCAAGTTGCCTTGTATAGAAAGTTGTAGAAAGAGGACTTACTGTAGAATTATCTGAAAACATGTATAGCTTTCTTAGCTTGCTCATGAATTGGCCAATCCCCCTCATTTGTAACCAATCTTGTGGAGGTGTTCACAAGTGCAATACAAGTTTTTCTTCACTTCCAACATTTTTCTTCTTTGTTCTCTGCTTTAGATTCCGCACATTTTCGTACACTTAGTGTTTATACTGAACAACCAAACCGTTCATAATTTAAATCTTGAACGATCGCTAGTACCACACGGCGTGTTGGCTTACAAAAAATTAAGCAGCCCGTTACAAAGGGAAGCAAACTCCTCTAGTATCCTCCTCCAAAACAAAAGAAATTCCTTCATCTTTTTTTATCTAAACCTAACCTTAATCCACTTAATATTTTCATGTATGGATATAGTTTTAATTTTTTTTATCCGAGCCTGGTTCGGACACGCTTAAACTAATCAAAAAAATGGGTAGAATACGAAATATTGAGTTTCGTCCCGGGTTCGATCCGAACTCATTTGAATAAGTAATTATTTTGATAATATATTTGAGTTTTTAATATTTGTTTGGATCCTTTAGAGACTGTAATTTGTAGGCATTATAATAATTACCTAAAATAATTTTTGATTTTTAATTGAAGTTTATGGTGTGCAATTAATGTTTGTTTAGAAATAAATTTTCTTCATTGCTTTGCCTTATTTTTTTAGGCTGTATATATCCTACCAATACCTCGACCTAACCCGACACAGATCCAGAAGAATAAGTTCAAGACTCGTTGGGTATTCGGGTTGAATGCAATACAAGTATATCTGAGCGGAGTTTAGATCCGAGTCCGAAATATTCAATTTTAATTCAGACCCGACTCGATTACAGTTCTATCTAATTTTGAAAAAAAAAATTAAAATAAAATTGGCTCTCTTCTTGGTCACCCCTCGAATATAAATGCTTTCCTGGGTTCTTCCCCCAACCATAAAAGATGCCTTCCTTCTCTCTCCACTCCACCCCCACTTCCAACCCGCAACCTCATCTCCACCTTCCTCCGCTGCATTGCTCCCTCCGCCCTACCCCTTTCCACCCACTACTCCATTCCATTCCCCCCGCCACCACCCTTTCCCTTTCCCTTTCCTTTAAAATTCACTCCACCAACAATGTCCTTCCCACCACGAACTTTATCTCTCCCTTCTTCTTCCGTCCCATTTAAACTTTGGACTCTACGATGTTTTGTCAGGATAAGGATGGAATCTGCTACTGTGCCACCAAATGTACTTACTGTGATCACATCAGTGGCACTAGTTTGTTATTTGGTATTTTTATGGGTTGAAGTGGAAAGAGATGTCCAATGGTGAACGAATAGTGGCGTATACCAGTGTTCTTGACCCCTTTTTCGGTATATCACTTATTTTTTGTTTTTTAAAGATTTGTTTTGGATTTTTTTGGCTGATTTTTTGTTATTTTAATTCAGGGGTATTTGTCCTACCATAGACCGAAGGATTTGTCGGAGGCGTTGCTTAATGTCGTGCGGCTAATCAATTCTAAAAAAATAGAACATTTGCAATCATCCCTGGTGGTCTTGTGTTCTTCAGGGCATTGTGGCTTTTAAAATAATTTGTATGCGAAAAATAAATATATTTATAAATGGTTGATTTGAAATTTGATTTATAACTTACCTTGATTTTAGGTTGTTCTTTTATTTTTTTGGTTTCCTTGTAGTTTATGATTTGTTGTGTTGGTGTTGATCGCGGATTTGATGCGATTAGAGTAGTAAATGATGCGGTGACATATGATTCTACTATTTTATTGTTAGTTTTGCTTTTAAAAGTATGCGAATTTCGTCCTCTATGTGCAACAAGTATTGCTTTCAATTGTATGCAATATTTTTCTAAGTATTGAATTAAAATATTAAATTGATGTTTTGCAACAAAGTGGAGGCGGAAAGAAGGTGGACAGTAACTAATGAAATGACGCTGAGAAAATTGTCACAATGACGTTAGTTTAATCCTTTCTTTTGCTTTTGCTTTGATTGATTTAAGCTGAAAAGAGGTTAAGCTATTGATACTTTATACCAATTACATGTTGTCAACTCTGCTTAACTATGGTCAACATGATCTTAACCTTTATTTTATAAAACTAATGACTCAACACTAACTAATTAACCACCTGCTATTTGCTGGAAATAGCGAAATGCACATTGCTTCAATATTTCAAACAAATGACACATAATAGTCATAAGTCAAAATATTGACAAGTTATGGAAAACTACTCCAAATCAAGGAAGGGATCCAGATTTGTTGAGTTTCAAAGGATCAACCGCTTTTTTATCTCGAATCATCTTTAGAATTTGACGCCATTGATCACATGCTCGTATCAAGTTGCCTTGTATAGAAAGTTGTAGAAAGAGGACTTACTGTAGAATTATCTGAAAACATGTATAGCTTTCTTAGCTTGCTCATGAATTGGCCAATCCCCCTCATTTGTAACCAATCTTGTGGAGGTGTTCACAAGTGCAATACAAGTTTTTCTTCACTTCCAACATTTTTCTTCTTTGTTCTCTGCTTTAGATTCCGCACATTTTCGTACACTTAGTGTTTATACTGAACAACCAAACCGTTCATAATTTAAATCTTGAACGATCGCTAGTACCACACGGCGTGTTGGCTTACAAAAAATTAAGCAGCCCGTTACAAAGGGAAGCAAACTCCTCTAGTATCCTCCTCCAAAACAAAAGAAATTCCTTCATCTTTTTTTATCTAAACCTAACCTTAATCCACTTAATATTTTCATGTATGGATATAGTTTTAATTTTTTTTATCCGAGCCTGGTTCGGACACGCTTAAACTAATCAAAAAAATGGGTAGAATACGAAATATTGAGTTTCGTCCCGGGTTCGATCCGAACTCATTTGAATAAGTAATTATTTTGATAATATATTTGAGTTTTTAATATTTGTTTGGATCCTTTAGAGACTGTAATTTGTAGGCATTATAATAATTACCTAAAATAATTTTTGATTTTTAATTGAAGTTTATGGTGTGCAATTAATGTTTGTTTAGAAATAAATTTTCTTCATTGCTTTGCCTTATTTTTTTAGGCTGTATATATCCTACCAATACCGCGACCTAACCCGACACAGATCCAGAAGAATAAGTTCAAGACTCGTTGGGTATTCGGGTTGAATGCAATACAAGTATATCTGAGCGGAGTTTAGATCCGAGTCCGAAATATTCAATTTTAATTCAGACCCGACTCGATTACAGTTCTATCTAATTTTGAAAAAAAAAATTAAAATAAAATTGGCTCCCTTCTTGGTCACCCCTCGAATATAAATGCTTTCCTGGGTTCTTCCCCCAACCAGAAAAGATGCCTTCCTTCTCTCTCCACTCCACCCCCACTTCCAACCCGCAACCTCATCTCCACCTTCCTCCGCTGCATTGCTCCCTCCGCCCTACCCCTTTCCACCCACTACTCCATTCCATTCCCCCCGCCACCACCCTTTCCCTTTCCCTTTCCTTTAAAATTCACTCCACCAACAATGTCCTTCCCACCACGAACTTGATCTCTCCCTTCTTCTTCCGTCCCATTTAAACTTTGGACTCTACGATGTTTTGTCAGGATAAGGATGGAATCTGCTACTGTGCCACCAAATGTACTTACTGTGATCACATCAGTGGCACTAGTTTGTTATTTGGTATTTTTATGGGTTGAAGTGGAAAGAGATGTCCAATGGTGAACGAATAGTGGCGTATACCAGTGTTCTTGACCCCTTTTTCGGTATATCACTTATTTTTTGTTTTTTAAAGATTTGTTTTGGATTTTTTTGGCTGATTTTTTGTTATTTTAATTCAGGGGTATTTGTCCTACCATAGACCGAAGGATTTGTCGGAGGCGTTGCTTAATGTCGTGCGGCTAATCAATTCTAAAAAAATAGAACATTTGCAATCATCCCTGGTGGTCTTGTGTTCTTCAGGGCATTGTGGCTTTTAAAATAATTTGTATGCGAAAAATAAATATATTTATAAATGGTTGATTTGAAATTTGATTTATAACTTACCTTGATTTTAGGTTGTTCTTTTATTTTTTTGGTTTCCTTGTAGTTTATGATTTGTTGTGTTGGTGTTGATCGCGGATTTGATGCGATTAGAGTAGTAAATGATGCGGTGACATATGATTCTACTATTTTATTGTTAGTTTTGCTTTTAAAAGTATGCGAATTTCGTCCTCTATGTGCAACAAGTATTGCTTTCAATTGTATGCAATATTTTTCTAAGTATTGAATTAAAATATTAAATTGATGTTTTGCAACAAAGTGGAGGCGGAAAGAAGGTGGACAGTAACTAATGAAATGACGCTGAGAAAATTGTCACAATGACGTTAGTTTAATCCTTTCTTTTGCTTTTGCTTTGATTGATTTAAGCTGAAAAGAGGTTAAGCTATTGATACTTTATACCAATTACATGTTGTCAACTCTGCTTAACTATGGTCAACATGATCTTAACCTTTATTTTATAAAACTAATGACTCAACACTAACTAATTAACCACCTGCTATTTGCTGGAAATAGCGAAATGCACATTGCTTCAATATTTCAAACAAATGACACATAATAGTCATAAGTCAAAATATTGACAAGTTATGGAAAACTACTCCAAATCAAGGAAGGGATCCAGATTTGTTGAGTTTCAAAGGATCAACCGCTTTTTTATCTCGAATCATCTTTAGAATTTGACGCCATTGATCACATGCTCGTATCAAGTTGCCTTGTATAGAAAGTTGTAGAAAGAGGACTTACTGTAGAATTATCTGAAAACATGTATAGCTTTCTTAGCTTGCTCATGAATTGGCCAATCCCCCTCATTTGTAACCAATCTTGTGGAGGTGTTCACAAGTGCAATACAAGTTTTTCTTCACTTCCAACATTTTTCTTCTTTGTTCTCTGCTTTAGATTCCGCACATTTTCGTACACTTAGTGTTTATACTGAACAACCAAACCGTTCATAATTTAAATCTTGAACGATCGCTAGTACCACACGGCGTGTTGGCTTACAAAAAATTAAGCAGCCCGTTACAAAGGGAAGCAAACTCCTCTAGTATCCTCCTCCAAAACAAAAGAAATTCCTTCATCTTTTTTTATCTAAACCTAACCTTAATCCACTTAATATTTTCATGTATGGATATAGTTTTAATTTTTTTTATCCGAGCCTGGTTCGGACACGCTTAAACTAATCAAAAAAATGGGTAGAATACGAAATATTGAGTTTCGTCCCGGGTTCGATCCGAACTCATTTGAATAAGTAATTATTTTGATAATATATTTGAGTTTTTAATATTTGTTTGGATCCTTTAGAGACTGTAATTTGTAGGCATTATAATAATTACCTAAAATAATTTTTGATTTTTAATTGAAGTTTATGGTGTGCAATTAATGTTTGTTTAGAAATAAATTTTCTTCATTGCTTTGCCTTATTTTTTTAGGCTGTATATATCCTACCAATACCGCGACCTAACCCGACACAGATCCAGAAGAATAAGTTCAAGACTCGTTGGGTATTCGGGTTGAATGCAATACAAGTATATCTGAGCGGAGTTTAGATCCGAGTCCGAAATATTCAATTTTAATTCAGACCCGACTCGATTACAGTTCTATCTAATTTTGAAAAAAAAAATTAAAATAAAATTGGCTCCCTTCTTGGTCACCCCTCGAATATAAATGCTTTCCTGGGTTCTTCCCCCAACCAGAAAAGATGCCTTCCTTCTCTCTCCACTCCACCCCCACTTCCAACCCGCAACCTCATCTCCACCTTCCTCCGCTGCATTGCTCCCTCCGCCCTACCCCTTTCCACCCACTACTCCATTCCATTCCCCCCGCCACCACCCTTTCCCTTTCCCTTTCCTTTAAAATTCACTCCACCAACAATGTCCTTCCCACCACGAACTTGATCTCTCCCTTCTTCTTCCGTCCCATTTAAACTTTGGACTCTACGATGTTTTGTCAGGATAAGGATGGAATCTGCTACTGTGCCACCAAATGTACTTACTGTGATCACATCAGTGGCACTAGTTTGTTATTTGGTATTTTTATGGGTTGAAGTGGAAAGAGATGTCCAATGGTGAACGAATAGTGGCGTATACCAGTGTTCTTGACCCCTTTTTCGGTATATCACTTATTTTTTGTTTTTTAAAGATTTGTTTTGGATTTTTTTGGCTGATTTTTTGTTATTTTAATTCAGGGGTATTTGTCCTACCATAGACCGAAGGATTTGTCGGAGGCGTTGCTTAATGTCGTGCGGCTAATCAATTCTAAAAAAATAGAACATTTGCAATCATCCCTGGTGGTCTTGTGTTCTTCAGGGCATTGTGGCTTTTAAAATAATTTGTATGCGAAAAATAAATATATTTATAAATGGTTGATTTGAAATTTGATTTATAACTTACCTTGATTTTAGGTTGTTCTTTTATTTTTTTGGTTTCCTTGTAGTTTATGATTTGTTGTGTTGGTGTTGATCGCGGATTTGATGCGATTAGAGTAGTAAATGATGCGGTGACATATGATTCTACTATTTTATTGTTAGTTTTGCTTTTAAAAGTATGCGAATTTCGTCCTCTATGTGCAACAAGTATTGCTTTCAATTGTATGCAATATTTTTCTAAGTATTGAATTAAAATATTAAATTGATGTTTTGCAACAAAGTGGAGGCGGAAAGAAGGTGGACAGTAACTAATGAAATGACGCTGAGAAAATTGTCACAATGACGTTAGTTTAATCCTTTCTTTTGCTTTTGCTTTGATTGATTTAAGCTGAAAAGAGGTTAAGCTATTGATACTTTATACCAATTACATGTTGTCAACTCTGCTTAACTATGGTCAACATGATCTTAACCTTTATTTTATAAAACTAATGACTCAACACTAACTAATTAACCACCTGCTATTTGCTGGAAATAGCGAAATGCACATTGCTTCAATATTTCAAACAAATGACACATAATAGTCATAAGTCAAAATATTGACAAGTTATGGAAAACTACTCCAAATCAAGGAAGGGATCCAGATTTGTTGAGTTTCAAAGGATCAACCGCTTTTTTATCTCGAATCATCTTTAGAATTTGACGCCATTGATCACATGCTCGTATCAAGTTGCCTTGTATAGAAAGTTGTAGAAAGAGGACTTACTGTAGAATTATCTGAAAACATGTATAGCTTTCTTAGCTTGCTCATGAATTGGCCAATCCCCCTCATTTGTAACCAATCTTGTGGAGGTGTTCACAAGTGCAATACAAGTTTTTCTTCACTTCCAACATTTTTCTTCTTTGTTCTCTGCTTTAGATTCCGCACATTTTCGTACACTTAGTGTTTATACTGAACAACCAAACCGTTCATAATTTAAATCTTGAACGATCGCTAGTACCACACGGCGTGTTGGCTTACAAAAAATTAAGCAGCCCGTTACAAAGGGAAGCAAACTCCTCTAGTATCCTCCTCCAAAACAAAAGAAATTCCTTCATCTTTTTTTATCTAAACCTAACCTTAATCCACTTAATATTTTCATGTATGGATATAGTTTTAATTTTTTTTATCCGAGCCTGGTTCGGACACGCTTAAACTAATCAAAAAAATGGGTAGAATACGAAATATTGAGTTTCGTCCCGGGTTCGATCCGAACTCATTTGAATAAGTAATTATTTTGATAATATATTTGAGTTTTTAATATTTGTTTGGATCCTTTAGAGACTGTAATTTGTAGGCATTATAATAATTACCTAAAATAATTTTTGATTTTTAATTGAAGTTTATGGTGTGCAATTAATGTTTGTTTAGAAATAAATTTTCTTCATTGCTTTGCCTTATTTTTTTAGGCTGTATATATCCTACCAATACCGCGACCTAACCCGACACAGATCCAGAAGAATAAGTTCAAGACTCGTTGGGTATTCGGGTTGAATGCAATACAAGTATATCTGAGCGGAGTTTAGATCCGAGTCCGAAATATTCAATTTTAATTCAGACCCGACTCGATTACAGTTCTATCTAATTTTGAAAAAAAAAATTAAAATAAAATTGGCTCCCTTCTTGGTCACCCCTCGAATATAAATGCTTTCCTGGGTTCTTCCCCCAACCATAAAAGATGCCTTCCTTCTCTCTCCACTCCACCCCCACTTCCAACCCGCAACCTCATCTCCACCTTCCTCCGCTGCATTGCTCCCTCCGCCCTACCCCTTTCCACCCACTACTCCATTCCATTCCCCCCGCCACCACCCTTTCCCTTTCCCTTTCCTTTAAAATTCACTCCACCAACAATGTCCTTCCCACCACGAACTTGATCTCTCCCTTCTTCTTCCGTCCCATTTAAACTTTGGACTCTACGATGTTTTGTCAGGATAAGGATGGAATCTGCTACTGTGCCACCAAATGTACTTACTGTGATCACATCAGTGGCACTAGTTTGTTATTTGGTATTTTTATGGGTTGAAGTGGAAAGAGATGTCCAATGGTGAACGAATAGTGGCGTATACCAGTGTTCTTGACCCCTTTTTCGGTATATCACTTATTTTTTGTTTTTTAAAGATTTGTTTTGGATTTTTTTGGCTGATTTTTTGTTATTTTAATTCAGGGGTATTTGTCCTACCATAGACCGAAGGATTTGTCGGAGGCGTTGCTTAATGTCGTGCGGCTAATCAATTCTAAAAAAATAGAACATTTGCAATCATCCCTGGTGGTCTTGTGTTCTTCAGGGCATTGTGGCTTTTAAAATAATTTGTATGCGAAAAATAAATATATTTATAAATGGTTGATTTGAAATTTGATTTATAACTTACCTTGATTTTAGGTTGTTCTTTTATTTTTTTGGTTTCCTTGTAGTTTATGATTTGTTGTGTTGGTGTTGATCGCGGATTTGATGCGATTAGAGTAGTAAATGATGCGGTGACATATGATTCTACTATTTTATTGTTAGTTTTGCTTTTAAAAGTATGCGAATTTCGTCCTCTATGTGCAACAAGTATTGCTTTCAATTGTATGCAATATTTTTCTAAGTATTGAATTAAAATATTAAATTGATGTTTTGCAACAAAGTGGAGGCGGAAAGAAGGTGGACAGTAACTAATGAAATGACGCTGAGAAAATTGTCACAATGACGTTAGTTTAATCCTTTCTTTTGCTTTTGCTTTGATTGATTTAAGCTGAAAAGAGGTTAAGCTATTGATACTTTATACCAATTACATGTTGTCAACTCTGCTTAACTATGGTCAACATGATCTTAACCTTTATTTTATAAAACTAATGACTCAACACTAACTAATTAACCACCTGCTATTTGCTGGAAATAGCGAAATGCACATTGCTTCAATATTTCAAACAAATGACACATAATAGTCATAAGTCAAAATATTGACAAGTTATGGAAAACTACTCCAAATCAAGGAAGGGATCCAGATTTGTTGAGTTTCAAAGGATCAACCGCTTTTTTATCTCGAATCATCTTTAGAATTTGACGCCATTGATCACATGCTCGTATCAAGTTGCCTTGTATAGAAAGTTGTAGAAAGAGGACTTACTGTAGAATTATCTGAAAACATGTATAGCTTTCTTAGCTTGCTCATGAATTGGCCAATCCCCCTCATTTGTAACCAATCTTGTGGAGGTGTTCACAAGTGCAATACAAGTTTTTCTTCACTTCCAACATTTTTCTTCTTTGTTCTCTGCTTTAGATTCCGCACATTTTCGTACACTTAGTGTTTATACTGAACAACCAAACCGTTCATAATTTAAATCTTGAACGATCGCTAGTACCACACGGCGTGTTGGCTTACAAAAAATTAAGCAGCCCGTTACAAAGGGAAGCAAACTCCTCTAGTATCCTCCTCCAAAACAAAAGAAATTCCTTCATCTTTTTTTATCTAAACCTAACCTTAATCCACTTAATATTTTCATGTATGGATATAGTTTTAATTTTTTTTATCCGAGCCTGGTTCGGACACGCTTAAACTAATCAAAAAAATGGGTAGAATACGAAATATTGAGTTTCGTCCCGGGTTCGATCCGAACTCATTTGAATAAGTAATTATTTTGATAATATATTTGAGTTTTTAATATTTGTTTGGATCCTTTAGAGACTGTAATTTGTAGGCATTATAATAATTACCTAAAATAATTTTTGATTTTTAATTGAAGTTTATGGTGTGCAATTAATGTTTGTTTAGAAATAAATTTTCTTCATTGCTTTGCCTTATTTTTTTAGGCTGTATATATCCTACCAATACCGCGACCTAACCCGACACAGATCCAGAAGAATAAGTTCAAGACTCGTTGGGTATTCGGGTTGAATGCAATACAAGTATATCTGAGCGGAGTTTAGATCCGAGTCCGAAATATTCAATTTTAATTCAGACCCGACTCGATTACAGTTCTATCTAATTTTGAAAAAAAAAATTAAAATAAAATTGGCTCCCTTCTTGGTCACCCCTCGAATATAAATGCTTTCCTGGGTTCTTCCCCCAACCATAAAAGATGCCTTCCTTCTCTCTCCACTCCACCCCCACTTCCAACCCGCAACCTCATCTCCACCTTCCTCCGCTGCATTGCTCCCTCCGCCCTACCCCTTTCCACCCACTACTCCATTCCATTCCCCCCGCCACCACCCTTTCCCTTTCCCTTTCCTTTAAAATTCACTCCACCAACAATGTCCTTCCCACCACGAACTTGATCTCTCCCTTCTTCTTCCGTCCCATTTAAACTTTGGACTCTACGATGTTTTGTCAGGATAAGGATGGAATCTGCTACTGTGCCACCAAATGTACTTACTGTGATCACATCAGTGGCACTAGTTTGTTATTTGGTATTTTTATGGGTTGAAGTGGAAAGAGATGTCCAATGGTGAACGAATAGTGGCGTATACCAGTGTTCTTGACCCCTTTTTCGGTATATCACTTATTTTTTGTTTTTTAAAGATTTGTTTTGGATTTTTTTGGCTGATTTTTTGTTATTTTAATTCAGGGGTATTTGTCCTACCATAGACCGAAGGATTTGTCGGAGGCGTTGCTTAATGTCGTGCGGCTAATCAATTCTAAAAAAATAGAACATTTGCAATCATCCCTGGTGGTCTTGTGTTCTTCAGGGCATTGTGGCTTTTAAAATAATTTGTATGCGAAAAATAAATATATTTATAAATGGTTGATTTGAAATTTGATTTATAACTTACCTTGATTTTAGGTTGTTCTTTTATTTTTTTGGTTTCCTTGTAGTTTATGATTTGTTGTGTTGGTGTTGATCGCGGATTTGATGCGATTAGAGTAGTAAATGATGCGGTGACATATGATTCTACTATTTTATTGTTAGTTTTGCTTTTAAAAGTATGCGAATTTCGTCCTCTATGTGCAACAAGTATTGCTTTCAATTGTATGCAATATTTTTCTAAGTATTGAATTAAAATATTAAATTGATGTTTTGCAACAAAGTGGAGGCGGAAAGAAGGTGGACAGTAACTAATGAAATGACGCTGAGAAAATTGTCACAATGACGTTAGTTTAATCCTTTCTTTTGCTTTTGCTTTGATTGATTTAAGCTGAAAAGAGGTTAAGCTATTGATACTTTATACCAATTACATGTTGTCAACTCTGCTTAACTATGGTCAACATGATCTTAACCTTTATTTTATAAAACTAATGACTCAACACTAACTAATTAACCACCTGCTATTTGCTGGAAATAGCGAAATGCACATTGCTTCAATATTTCAAACAAATGACACATAATAGTCATAAGTCAAAATATTGACAAGTTATGGAAAACTACTCCAAATCAAGGAAGGGATCCAGATTTGTTGAGTTTCAAAGGATCAACCGCTTTTTTATCTCGAATCATCTTTAGAATTTGACGCCATTGATCACATGCTCGTATCAAGTTGCCTTGTATAGAAAGTTGTAGAAAGAGGACTTACTGTAGAATTATCTGAAAACATGTATAGCTTTCTTAGCTTGCTCATGAATTGGCCAATCCCCCTCATTTGTAACCAATCTTGTGGAGGTGTTCACAAGTGCAATACAAGTTTTTCTTCACTTCCAACATTTTTCTTCTTTGTTCTCTGCTTTAGATTCCG
The DNA here is from genome assembly GCF_036785885.1 of Coffea arabica. NCBI lineage: Eukaryota > Viridiplantae > Streptophyta > Magnoliopsida > Gentianales > Rubiaceae > Coffea > Coffea arabica. The sequence continues at coordinate 37,253,118 of NC_092313.1, forward strand.
CACATTTTCGTACACTTAGTGTTTATACTGAACAACCAAACCGTTCATAATTTAAATCTTGAACGATCGCTAGTACCACACGGCGTGTTGGCTTACAAAAAATTAAGCAGCCCGTTACAAAGGGAAGCAAACTCCTCTAGTATCCTCCTCCAAAACAAAAGAAATTCCTTCATCTTTTTTTATCTAAACCTAACCTTAATCCACTTAATATTTTCATGTATGGATATAGTTTTAATTTTTTTTATCCGAGCCTGGTTCGGACACGCTTAAACTAATCAAAAAAATGGGTAGAATACGAAATATTGAGTTTCGTCCCGGGTTCGATCCGAACTCATTTGAATAAGTAATTATTTTGATAATATATTTGAGTTTTTAATATTTGTTTGGATCCTTTAGAGACTGTAATTTGTAGGCATTATAATAATTACCTAAAATAATTTTTGATTTTTAATTGAAGTTTATGGTGTGCAATTAATGTTTGTTTAGAAATAAATTTTCTTCATTGCTTTGCCTTATTTTTTTAGGCTGTATATATCCTACCAATACCTCGACCTAACCCGACACAGATCCAGAAGAATAAGTTCAAGACTCGTTGGGTATTCGGGTTGAATGCAATACAAGTATATCTGAGCGGAGTTTAGATCCGAGTCCGAAATATTCAATTTTAATTCAGACCCGACTCGATTACAGTTCTATCTAATTTTGAAAAAAAAAATTAAAATAAAATTGGCTCTCTTCTTGGTCACCCCTCGAATATAAATGCTTTCCTGGGTTCTTCCCCCAACCAGAAAAGATGCCTTCCTTCTCTCTCCACTCCACCCCCACTTCCAACCCGCAACCTCATCTCCACCTTCCTCCGCTGCATTGCTCCCTCCGCCCTACCCCTTTCCTCCCACTACTCCATTCCATTCCCCCCGCCACCACCCTTTCCCTTTCCCTTTCCTTTAAAATTCACTCCACCAACAATGTCCTTCCCACCACGAACTTTATCTCACCTTTCTTCTTCCGTCCCATTTAAACTTTGGACTCTACGATGTTTTGTCAGGATAAGGATGGAATCTGCTACTGTGCCACCAAATGTACTTGCTGTGATCACATCAGTGGCACTAGTATGTTATTTGGTATTTTTATGGGTTGAAGTGGAAAGAGATGTCCAATGGTGAACGAATAGTGGCGTATACCAGTGTTCTTGACCCCTTTTTCGGTATATCACTTATTTTTTGTTTTTTAAAGATTTGTTTTGGATTTTTTTGGCTGATTTTTTGTTATTTTAATTCAGGGGTATTTGTCCTACCATAGACCGAAGGATTTGTCGGAGGCGTTGCTTAATGTCGTGCGGCTAATCAATTCTAAAAAAATAGAACATTTGCAATCATCCCTGGTGGTCTTGTGTTCTTCAGGGCATTGTGGCTTTTAAACTAATTTGTATGCGAAAAATAAATATATTTATAAATGGTTGATTTGGAATTTGATTTATAACTTACCTTGATTTTAGGTTGTTCTTTTATTTTTTTGGTTTCCTTGTAGTTTATGATTTGTTGTGTTGGTGTTGATCGCGGATTTGATGCGATTAGAGTAGTAAATGATGCGGTGACATATGATTCTACTATTTTATTGTTAGTTTTGCTTTTAAAAGTATGCGAATTTCGTCCTCTATGTGCAACAAGTATTCCTTTCAATTGTATGCAATATTTTTCTAAGTATTGAATTAAAATATTAAATTGATGTTTTGCAACAAAGTGGAGGCGGAAAGAAGGTGGACAGTAACTAATGAAATGACGCTGAGAAAATTGTCACAATGACGTTAGTTTAATCCTTTCTTTTGCTTTTGCTTTGATTGATTTAAGCTGAAAAGAGGTTAAGCTATTGATACTTTATACCAATTACATGTTGTCAACTCTGCTTAACTATGGTCAACATGATCTTAACCTTTATTTTATAAAACTAATGACTCAACACTAACTAATTAACCACCTGCTATTTGCTGGAAATAGCGAAATGCACATTGCTTCAATATTTCAAACAAATGACACATAATAGTCATAAGTCAAAATATTGACAAGTTATGGAAAACTACTCCAAATCAAGGAAGGGATCCAGATTTGTTGAGTTTCAAAGGATCAACCGCTTTTTTATCTCGAATCATCTTTAGAATTTGACGCCATTGATCACATGCTCGTATCAAGTTGCCTTGTATAGAAAGTTGTAGAAAGAGGACTTACTGTAGAATTATCTGAAAACATGTATAGCTTTCTTAGCTTGCTCATGAATTGGCCAATCCCCCTCATTTGTAACCAATCTTGTGGAGGTGTTCACAAGTGCAATACAAGTTTTTCTTCACTTCCAACATTTTTCTTCTTTGTTCTCTGCTTTAGATTCCGCACATTTTCGTACACTTAGTGTTTATACTGAACAACCAAACCGTTCATAATTTAAATCTTGAACGATCGCTAGTACCACACGGCGTGTTGGCTTACAAAAAATTAAGCAGCCCGTTACAAAGGGAAGCAAACTCCTCTAGTATCCTCCTCCAAAACAAAAGAAATTCCTTCATCTTTTTTTATCTAAACCTAACCTTAATCCACTTAATATTTTCATGTATGGATATAGTTTTAATTTTTTTTATCCGAGCCTGGTTCGGACACGCTTAAACTAATCAAAAAAATGGGTAGAATACGAAATATTGAGTTTCGTCCCGGGTTCGATCCGAACTCATTTGAATAAGTAATTATTTTGATAATATATTTGAGTTTTTAATATTTGTTTGGATCCTTTAGAGACTGTAATTTGTAGGCATTATAATAATTACCTAAAATAATTTTTGATTTTTAATTGAAGTTTATGGTGTGCAATTAATGTTTGTTTAGAAATAAATTTTCTTCATTGCTTTGCCTTATTTTTTTAGGCTGTATATATCCTACCAATACCGCGACCTAACCCGACACAGATCCAGAAGAATAAGTTCAAGACTCGTTGGGTATTCGGGTTGAATGCAATACAAGTATATCTGAGCGGAGTTTAGATCCGAGTCCGAAATATTCAATTTTAATTCAGACCCGACTCGATTACAGTTCTATCTAATTTTGAAAAAAAAAATTAAAATAAAATTGGCTCCCTTCTTGGTCACCCCTCGAATATAAATGCTTTCCTGGGTTCTTCCCCCAACCATAAAAGATGCCTTCCTTCTCTCTCCACTCCACCCCCACTTCCAACCCGCAACCTCATCTCCACCTTCCTCCGCTGCATTGCTCCCTCCGCCCTACCCCTTTCCACCCACTACTCCATTCCATTCCCCCCGCCACCACCCTTTCCCTTTCCCTTTCCTTTAAAATTCACTCCACCAACAATGTCCTTCCCACCACGAACTTGATCTCTCCCTTCTTCTTCCGTCCCATTTAAACTTTGGACTCTACGATGTTTTGTCAGGATAAGGATGGAATCTGCTACTGTGCCACCAAATGTACTTACTGTGATCACATCAGTGGCACTAGTTTGTTATTTGGTATTTTTATGGGTTGAAGTGGAAAGAGATGTCCAATGGTGAACGAATAGTGGCGTATACCAGTGTTCTTGACCCCTTTTTCGGTATATCACTTATTTTTTGTTTTTTAAAGATTTGTTTTGGATTTTTTTGGCTGATTTTTTGTTATTTTAATTCAGGGGTATTTGTCCTACCATAGACCGAAGGATTTGTCGGAGGCGTTGCTTAATGTCGTGCGGCTAATCAATTCTAAAAAAATAGAACATTTGCAATCATCCCTGGTGGTCTTGTGTTCTTCAGGGCATTGTGGCTTTTAAAATAATTTGTATGCGAAAAATAAATATATTTATAAATGGTTGATTTGAAATTTGATTTATAACTTACCTTGATTTTAGGTTGTTCTTTTATTTTTTTGGTTTCCTTGTAGTTTATGATTTGTTGTGTTGGTGTTGATCGCGGATTTGATGCGATTAGAGTAGTAAATGATGCGGTGACATATGATTCTACTATTTTATTGTTAGTTTTGCTTTTAAAAGTATGCGAATTTCGTCCTCTATGTGCAACAAGTATTGCTTTCAATTGTATGCAATATTTTTCTAAGTATTGAATTAAAATATTAAATTGATGTTTTGCAACAAAGTGGAGGCGGAAAGAAGGTGGACAGTAACTAATGAAATGACGCTGAGAAAATTGTCACAATGACGTTAGTTTAATCCTTTCTTTTGCTTTTGCTTTGATTGATTTAAGCTGAAAAGAGGTTAAGCTATTGATACTTTATACCAATTACATGTTGTCAACTCTGCTTAACTATGGTCAACATGATCTTAACCTTTATTTTATAAAACTAATGACTCAACACTAACTAATTAACCACCTGCTATTTGCTGGAAATAGCGAAATGCACATTGCTTCAATATTTCAAACAAATGACACATAATAGTCATAAGTCAAAATATTGACAAGTTATGGAAAACTACTCCAAATCAAGGAAGGGATCCAGATTTGTTGAGTTTCAAAGGATCAACCGCTTTTTTATCTCGAATCATCTTTAGAATTTGACGCCATTGATCACATGCTCGTATCAAGTTGCCTTGTATAGAAAGTTGTAGAAAGAGGACTTACTGTAGAATTATCTGAAAACATGTATAGCTTTCTTAGCTTGCTCATGAATTGGCCAATCCCCCTCATTTGTAACCAATCTTGTGGAGGTGTTCACAAGTGCAATACAAGTTTTTCTTCACTTCCAACATTTTTCTTCTTTGTTCTCTGCTTTAGATTCCGCACATTTTCGTACACTTAGTGTTTATACTGAACAACCAAACCGTTCATAATTTAAATCTTGAACGATCGCTAGTACCACACGGCGTGTTGGCTTACAAAAAATTAAGCAGCCCGTTACAAAGGGAAGCAAACTCCTCTAGTATCCTCCTCCAAAACAAAAGAAATTCCTTCATCTTTTTTTATCTAAACCTAACCTTAATCCACTTAATATTTTCATGTATGGATATAGTTTTAATTTTTTTTATCCGAGCCTGGTTCGGACACGCTTAAACTAATCAAAAAAATGGGTAGAATACGAAATATTGAGTTTCGTCCCGGGTTCGATCCGAACTCATTTGAATAAGTAATTATTTTGATAATATATTTGAGTTTTTAATATTTGTTTGGATCCTTTAGAGACTGTAATTTGTAGGCATTATAATAATTACCTAAAATAATTTTTGATTTTTAATTGAAGTTTATGGTGTGCAATTAATGTTTGTTTAGAAATAAATTTTCTTCATTGCTTTGCCTTATTTTTTTAGGCTGTATATATCCTACCAATACCGCGACCTAACCCGACACAGATCCAGAAGAATAAGTTCAAGACTCGTTGGGTATTCGGGTTGAATGCAATACAAGTATATCTGAGCGGAGTTTAGATCCGAGTCCGAAATATTCAATTTTAATTCAGACCCGACTCGATTACAGTTCTATCTAATTTTGAAAAAAAAAATTAAAATAAAATTGGCTCCCTTCTTGGTCACCCCTCGAATATAAATGCTTTCCTGGGTTCTTCCCCCAACCATAAAAGATGCCTTCCTTCTCTCTCCACTCCACCCCCACTTCCAACCCGCAACCTCATCTCCACCTTCCTCCGCTGCATTGCTCCCTCCGCCCTACCCCTTTCCACCCACTACTCCATTCCATTCCCCCCGCCACCACCCTTTCCCTTTCCCTTTCCTTTAAAATTCACTCCACCAACAATGTCCTTCCCACCACGAACTTGATCTCTCCCTTCTTCTTCCGTCCCATTTAAACTTTGGACTCTACGATGTTTTGTCAGGATAAGGATGGAATCTGCTACTGTGCCACCAAATGTACTTACTGTGATCACATCAGTGGCACTAGTTTGTTATTTGGTATTTTTATGGGTTGAAGTGGAAAGAGATGTCCAATGGTGAACGAATAGTGGCGTATACCAGTGTTCTTGACCCCTTTTTCGGTATATCACTTATTTTTTGTTTTTTAAAGATTTGTTTTGGATTTTTTTGGCTGATTTTTTGTTATTTTAATTCAGGGGTATTTGTCCTACCATAGACCGAAGGATTTGTCGGAGGCGTTGCTTAATGTCGTGCGGCTAATCAATTCTAAAAAAATAGAACATTTGCAATCATCCCTGGTGGTCTTGTGTTCTTCAGGGCATTGTGGCTTTTAAAATAATTTGTATGCGAAAAATAAATATATTTATAAATGGTTGATTTGAAATTTGATTTATAACTTACCTTGATTTTAGGTTGTTCTTTTATTTTTTTGGTTTCCTTGTAGTTTATGATTTGTTGTGTTGGTGTTGATCGCGGATTTGATGCGATTAGAGTAGTAAATGATGCGGTGACATATGATTCTACTATTTTATTGTTAGTTTTGCTTTTAAAAGTATGCGAATTTCGTCCTCTATGTGCAACAAGTATTGCTTTCAATTGTATGCAATATTTTTCTAAGTATTGAATTAAAATATTAAATTGATGTTTTGCAACAAAGTGGAGGCGGAAAGAAGGTGGACAGTAACTAATGAAATGACGCTGAGAAAATTGTCACAATGACGTTAGTTTAATCCTTTCTTTTGCTTTTGCTTTGATTGATTTAAGCTGAAAAGAGGTTAAGCTATTGATACTTTATACCAATTACATGTTGTCAACTCTGCTTAACTATGGTCAACATGATCTTAACCTTTATTTTATAAAACTAATGACTCAACACTAACTAATTAACCACCTGCTATTTGCTGGAAATAGCGAAATGCACATTGCTTCAATATTTCAAACAAATGACACATAATAGTCATAAGTCAAAATATTGACAAGTTATGGAAAACTACTCCAAATCAAGGAAGGGATCCAGATTTGTTGAGTTTCAAAGGATCAACCGCTTTTTTATCTCGAATCATCTTTAGAATTTGACGCCATTGATCACATGCTCGTATCAAGTTGCCTTGTATAGAAAGTTGTAGAAAGAGGACTTACTGTAGAATTATCTGAAAACATGTATAGCTTTCTTAGCTTGCTCATGAATTGGCCAATCCCCCTCATTTGTAACCAATCTTGTGGAGGTGTTCACAAGTGCAATACAAGTTTTTCTTCACTTCCAACATTTTTCTTCTTTGTTCTCTGCTTTAGATTCCGCACATTTTCGTACACTTAGTGTTTATACTGAACAACCAAACCGTTCATAATTTAAATCTTGAACGATCGCTAGTACCACACGGCGTGTTGGCTTACAAAAAATTAAGCAGCCCGTTACAAAGGGAAGCAAACTCCTCTAGTATCCTCCTCCAAAACAAAAGAAATTCCTTCATCTTTTTTTTATCTAGACCTGACCTTAATCCACTTAATATTTTCATGTATGGATATAGTTTTAATTTTGTTTATCCGAGCCTGGTTCGGACACGCTTAAACTAATCAAAAAAATGGGTAGAATACGAAATATTGAGTTTCGTCCCGTGTTCGATCCGAACTCATTTGATTAAGTAATTATTTTGATAATATATTTGAGTTTTTAATATTTGTTTGGATCCTTTAGAGACTGTAATTTGTATGCATTATAATAATTATCTAAAATAATTTTTGATTTTTAATTGAAGTTTATGGTGTGCAATTAATGTTTGTTTAGAAATAAATTTTCTTCATTGCTTTGCCTTATTTTTTTAGGCTGTATATATCCTACCAATACCTCGACCTAACCCGACACAGATCCAGAAGAATAAGTTCAAGACTCGTTGGGTATTCGGGTTGAATGCAATACAAGTATATCTGAGCGGAGTTTAGATCCGAGTCCGAAATATTCAATTTTAATTCAGACCCGACTCGATTACAGTTCTATCTAACTTTGAAAAAAAAAATTAAAATAAAATTGGCTCTCTTCTTGGTCACCCCACGAATATAAATGCTTTCCTGGGTTCTTCCCCCAACCAGAAAAGATGCCTTCCTTCTCTCTCCACTCCACCCCCACTTCCAACCCGCAACCTCATCTCCACCTTCCTCCGCTGCATTGCTCCCTCCGCCCTACCCCTTTCCTCCCACTACTCCATTCCATTCCCCCCGCCACCACCCTTTCCCTTTCCCTTTCCTTTAAAATTCACTCCACCAACAATGTCCTTCCCACCACGAACTTTATCTCACCTTTCTTCTTCCGTCCCATTTAAACTTTGGACTCTACGATGTTTTGTCAGGATAAGGATGGAATCTGCTACTGTGCCACCAAATGTACTTGCTGTGATCACATCAGTGGCACTAGTATGTTATTTGGTATTTTTATGGGTTGAAGTGGAAAGAGATGTCCAATGGTGAACGAATAGTGGCGTATACCAGTGTTCTTGACCCCTTTTTCGGTATATCACTTATTTTTTGTTTTTTAAAGATTTGTTTTGGATTTTTTTGGCTGATTTTTTGTTATTTTAATTCAGGGGTATTTGTCCTACCATAGACCGAAGGATTTGTCGGAGGCGTTGCTTAATGTCGTGCGGCTAATCAATTCTAAAAAAATAGAACATTTGCAATCATCCCTGGTGGTCTTGTGTTCTTCAGGGCATTGTGGCTTTTAAACTAATTTGTATGCGAAAAATAAATATATTTATAAATGGTTGATTTGGAATTTGATTTATAACTTACCTTGATTTTAGGTTGTTCTTTTATTTTTTTGGTTTCCTTGTAGTTTATGATTTGTTGTGTTGGTGTTGATCGCGGATTTGATGCGATTAGAGTAGTAAATGATGCGGTGACATATGATTCTACTATTTTATTGTTAGTTTTGCTTTTAAAAGTATGCGAATTTCGTCCTCTATGTGCAACAAGTATTCCTTTCAATTGTATGCAATATTTTTCTAAGTATTGAATTAAAATATTAAATTGATGTTTTGCAACAAAGTGGAGGCGGAAAGAAGGTGGACTGTAACTAATGAAATGACGCTGAGAAAATTGTCACAATGACGTTAGTTTAATCCTTTCTTTTGCTTTTGCTTTGATTGATTTAAGCTGAAAAGAGGTTAAGCTATTGATACTTTATACCAATTACATGTTGTCAACTCTGCTTAACTATGGTCAACATGATCTTAACCTTTATTTTATAAAACTAATGACTCAACACTAACTAATTAACCACCTGCTATTTGCTGGAAATAGCGAAATGCACATTGCTTCAATATTTCAAACAAATGACACATAATAGTCATAAGTCAAAATATTGACAAGTTATGGAAAACTACTCCAAATCAAGGAAGGGATCCAGATTTGTTGAGTTTCAAAGGATCAACCGCTTTTTTATCTCGAATCATCTTTAGAATTTGACGCCATTGATCACATGCTCGTATCAAGTTGCCTTGTATAGAAAGTTGTAGAAAGAGGACTTACTGTAGAATTATCTGAAAACATGTATAGCTTTCTTAGCTTGCTCATGAATTGGCCAATCCCCCTCATTTGTAACCAATCTTGTGGAGGTGTTCACAAGTGCAATACAAGTTTTTCTTCACTTCCAACATTTTTCTTCTTTGTTCTCTGCTTTAGATTCCGCACATTTTCGTACACTTAGTGTTTATACTGAACAACCAAACCGTTCATAATTTAAATCTTGAACGATCGCTAGTACCACACGGCGTGTTGGCTTACAAAAAATTAAGCAGCCCGTTACAAAGGGAAGCAAACTCCTCTAGTATCCTCCTCCAAAACAAAAGAAATTCCTTCATCTTTTTTTTATCTAAACCTAACCTTAATCCACTTAATATTTTCATGTATGGATATAGTTTTAATTTTTTTTATCCGAGCCTGGTTCGGACACGCTTAAACTAATCAAAAAAATGGGTAGAATACGAAATATTGAGTTTCGTCCCGGGTTCGATCCGAACTCATTTGATTAAGTAATTATTTTGATAATATATTTGAGTTTTTAATATTTGTTTGGATCCTTTAGAGACTGTAATTTGTATGCATTATAATAATTATCTAAAATAATTTTTGATTTTTAATTGAAGTTTATGGTGTGCAATTAATGTTTGTTTAGAAATAAATTTTCTTCATTGCTTTGCCTTATTTTTTTAGGCTGTATATATCCTACCAATACCTCGACCTAACCCGACACAGATCCAGAAGAATAAGTTCAAGACTCGTTGGGTATTCGGGTTGAATGCAATACAAGTATATCTGAGCGGAGTTTAGATCCGAGTCCGAAATATTCAATTTTAATTCAGACCCGACTCGATTACAGTTCTATCTAATTTTGAAAAAAAAAATTAAAATAAAATTGGCTCTCTTCTTGGTCACCCCTCGAATATAAATGCTTTCCTGGGTTCTTCCCCCAACCAGAAAAGATGCCTTCCTTCTCTCTCCACTCCACCCCCACTTCCAACCCGCAACCTCATCTCCACCTTCCTCCGCTGCATTGCTCCCTCCGCCCTACCCCTTTCCTCCCACTACTCCATTCCATTCCCCCCGCCACCACCCTTTCCCTTTCCCTTTCCTTTAAAATTCACTCCACCAACAATGTCCTTCCCACCACGAACTTTATCTCACCTTTCTTCTTCCGTCCCATTTAAACTTTGGACTCTACGATGTTTTGTCAGGATAAGGATGGAATCTGCTACTGTGCCACCAAATGTACTTGCTGTGATCACATCAGTGGCACTAGTATGTTATTTGGTATTTTTATGGGTTGAAGTGGAAAGAGATGTCCAATGGTGAACGAATAGTGGCGTATACCAGTGTTCTTGACCCCTTTTTCGGTATATCACTTATTTTTTGTTTTTTAAAGATTTGTTTTGGATTTTTTTGGCTGATTTTTTGTTATTTTAATTCAGGGGTATTTGTCCTACCATAGACCGAAGGATTTGTCGGAGGCGTTGCTTAATGTCGTGCGGCTAATCAATTCTAAAAAAATAGAACATTTGCAATCATCCCTGGTGGTCTTGTGTTCTTCAGGGCATTGTGGCTTTTAAACTAATTTGTATGCGAAAAATAAATATATTTATAAATGGTTGATTTGGAATTTGATTTATAACTTACCTTGATTTTAGGTTGTTCTTTTATTTTTTTGGTTTCCTTGTAGTTTATGATTTGTTGTGTTGGTGTTGATCGCGGATTTGATGCGATTAGAGTAGTAAATGATGCGGTGACATATGATTCTACTATTTTATTGTTAGTTTTGCTTTTAAAAGTATGCGAATTTCGTCCTCTATGTGCAACAAGTATTCCTTTCAATTGTATGCAATATTTTTCTAAGTATTGAATTAAAATATTAAATTGATGTTTTGCAACAAAGTGGAGGCGGAAAGAAGGTGGACTGTAACTAATGAAATGACGCTGAGAAAATTGTCACAATGACGTTAGTTTAATCCTTTCTTTTGCTTTTGCTTTGATTGATTTAAGCTGAAAAGAGGTTAAGCTATTGATACTTTATACCAATTACATGTTGTCAACTCTGCTTAACTATGGTCAACATGATCTTAACCTTTATTTTATAAAACTAATGACTCAACACTAACTAATTAACCACCTGCTATTTGCTGGAAATAGCGAAATGCACATTGCTTCAATATTTCAAACAAATGACACATAATAGTCATAAGTCAAAATATTGACAAGTTATGGAAAACTACTCCAAATCAAGGAAGGGATCCAGATTTGTTGAGTTTCAAAGGATCAACCGCTTTTTTATCTCGAATCATCTTTAGAATTTGACGCCATTGATCACATGCTCGTATCAAGTTGCCTTGTATAGAAAGTTGTAGAAAGAGGACTTACTGTAGAATTATCTGAAAACATGTATAGCTTTCTTAGCTTGCTCATGAATTGGCCAATCCCCCTCATTTGTAACCAATCTTGTGGAGGTGTTCACAAGTGCAATACAAGTTTTTCTTCACTTCCAACATTTTTCTTCTTTGTTCTCTGCTTTAGATTCCGCACATTTTCGTACACTTAGTGTTTATACTGAACAACCAAACCGTTCATAATTTAAATCTTGAACGATCGCTAGTACCACACGGCGTGTTGGCTTACAAAAAATTAAGCAGCCCGTTACAAAGGGAAGCAAACTCCTCTAGTATCCTCCTCCAAAACAAAAGAAATTCCTTCATCTTTTTTTATCTAAACCTAACCTTAATCCACTTAATATTTTCATGTATGGATATAGTTTTAATTTTTTTTATCCGAGCCTGGTTCGGACACGCTTAAACTAATCAAAAAAATGGGTAGAATACGAAATATTGAGTTTCGTCCCGGGTTCGATCCGAACTCATTTGAATAAGTAATTATTTTGATAATATATTTGAGTTTTTAATATTTGTTTGGATCCTTTAGAGACTGTAATTTGTAGGCATTATAATAATTACCTAAAATAATTTTTGATTTTTAATTGAAGTTTATGGTGTGCAATTAATGTTTGTTTAGAAATAAATTTTCTTCATTGCTTTGCCTTATTTTTTTAGGCTGTATATATCCTACCAATACCGCGACCTAACCCGACACAGATCCAGAAGAATAAGTTCAAGACTCGTTGGGTATTCGGGTTGAATGCAATACAAGTATATCTGAGCGGAGTTTAGATCCGAGTCCGAAATATTCAATTTTAATTCAGACCCGACTCGATTACAGTTCTATCTAATTTTGAAAAAAAAAATTAAAATAAAATTGGCTCCCTTCTTGGTCACCCCTCGAATATAAATGCTTTCCTGGGTTCTTCCCCCAACCAGAAAAGATGCCTTCCTTCTCTCTCCACTCCACCCCCACTTCCAACCCGCAACCTCATCTCCACCTTCCTCCGCTGCATTGCTCCCTCCGCCCTACCCCTTTCCACCCACTACTCCATTCCATTCCCCCCGCCACCACCCTTTCCCTTTCCCTTTCCTTTAAAATTCACTCCACCAACAATGTCCTTCCCACCACGAACTTGATCTCTCCCTTCTTCTTCCGTCCCATTTAAACTTTGGACTCTACGATGTTTTGTCAGGATAAGGATGGAATCTGCTACTGTGCCACCAAATGTACTTACTGTGATCACATCAGTGGCACTAGTTTGTTATTTGGTATTTTTATGGGTTGAAGTGGAAAGAGATGTCCAATGGTGAACGAATAGTGGCGTATACCAGTGTTCTTGACCCCTTTTTCGGTATATCACTTATTTTTTGTTTTTTAAAGATTTGTTTTGGATTTTTTTGGCTGATTTTTTGTTATTTTAATTCAGGGGTATTTGTCCTACCATAGACCGAAGGATTTGTCGGAGGCGTTGCTTAATGTCGTGCGGCTAATCAATTCTAAAAAAATAGAACATTTGCAATCATCCCTGGTGGTCTTGTGTTCTTCAGGGCATTGTGGCTTTTAAAATAATTTGTATGCGAAAAATAAATATATTTATAAATGGTTGATTTGAAATTTGATTTATAACTTACCTTGATTTTAGGTTGTTCTTTTATTTTTTTGGTTTCCTTGTAGTTTATGATTTGTTGTGTTGGTGTTGATCGCGGATTTGATGCGATTAGAGTAGTAAATGATGCGGTGACATATGATTCTACTATTTTATTGTTAGTTTTGCTTTTAAAAGTATGCGAATTTCGTCCTCTATGTGCAACAAGTATTGCTTTCAATTGTATGCAATATTTTTCTAAGTATTGAATTAAAATATTAAATTGATGTTTTGCAACAAAGTGGAGGCGGAAAGAAGGTGGACAGTAACTAATGAAATGACGCTGAGAAAATTGTCACAATGACGTTAGTTTAATCCTTTCTTTTGCTTTTGCTTTGATTGATTTAAGCTGAAAAGAGGTTAAGCTATTGATACTTTATACCAATTACATGTTGTCAACTCTGCTTAACTATGGTCAACATGATCTTAACCTTTATTTTATAAAACTAATGACTCAACACTAACTAATTAACCACCTGCTATTTGCTGGAAATAGCGAAATGCACATTGCTTCAATATTTCAAACAAATGACACATAATAGTCATAAGTCAAAATATTGACAAGTTATGGAAAACTACTCCAAATCAAGGAAGGGATCCAGATTTGTTGAGTTTCAAAGGATCAACCGCTTTTTTATCTCGAATCATCTTTAGAATTTGACGCCATTGATCACATGCTCGTATCAAGTTGCCTTGTATAGAAAGTTGTAGAAAGAGGACTTACTGTAGAATTATCTGAAAACATGTATAGCTTTCTTAGCTTGCTCATGAATTGGCCAATCCCCCTCATTTGTAACCAATCTTGTGGAGGTGTTCACAAGTGCAATACAAGTTTTTCTTCACTTCCAACATTTTTCTTCTTTGTTCTCTGCTTTAGATTCCGCACATTTTCGTACACTTAGTGTTTATACTGAACAACCAAACCGTTCATAATTTAAATCTTGAACGATCGCTAGTACCACACGGCGTGTTGGCTTACAAAAAATTAAGCAGCCCGTTACAAAGGGAAGCAAACTCCTCTAGTATCCTCCTCCAAAACAAAAGAAATTCCTTCATCTTTTTTTATCTAAACCTAACCTTAATCCACTTAATATTTTCATGTATGGATATAGTTTTAATTTTTTTTATCCGAGCCTGGTTCGGACACGCTTAAACTAATCAAAAAAATGGGTAGAATACGAAATATTGAGTTTCGTCCCGGGTTCGATCCGAACTCATTTGAATAAGTAATTATTTTGATAATATATTTGAGTTTTTAATATTTGTTTGGATCCTTTAGAGACTGTAATTTGTAGGCATTATAATAATTACCTAAAATAATTTTTGATTTTTAATTGAAGTTTATGGTGTGCAATTAATGTTTGTTTAGAAATAAATTTTCTTCATTGCTTTGCCTTATTTTTTTAGGCTGTATATATCCTACCAATACCGCGACCTAACCCGACACAGATCCAGAAGAATAAGTTCAAGACTCGTTGGGTATTCGGGTTGAATGCAATACAAGTATATCTGAGCGGAGTTTAGATCCGAGTCCGAAATATTCAATTTTAATTCAGACCCGACTCGATTACAGTTCTATCTAATTTTGAAAAAAAAAATTAAAATAAAATTGGCTCCCTTCTTGGTCACCCCTCGAATATAAATGCTTTCCTGGGTTCTTCCCCCAACCAGAAAAGATGCCTTCCTTCTCTCTCCACTCCACCCCCACTTCCAACCCGCAACCTCATCTCCACCTTCCTCCGCTGCATTGCTCCCTCCGCCCTACCCCTTTCCACCCACTACTCCATTCCATTCCCCCCGCCACCACCCTTTCCCTTTCCCTTTCCTTTAAAATTCACTCCACCAACAATGTCCTTCCCACCACGAACTTGATCTCTCCCTTCTTCTTCCGTCCCATTTAAACTTTGGACTCTACGATGTTTTGTCAGGATAAGGATGGAATCTGCTACTGTGCCACCAAATGTACTTACTGTGATCACATCAGTGGCACTAGTTTGTTATTTGGTATTTTTATGGGTTGAAGTGGAAAGAGATGTCCAATGGTGAACGAATAGTGGCGTATACCAGTGTTCTTGACCCCTTTTTCGGTATATCACTTATTTTTTGTTTTTTAAAGATTTGTTTTGGATTTTTTTGGCTGATTTTTTGTTATTTTAATTCAGGGGTATTTGTCCTACCATAGACCGAAGGATTTGTCGGAGGCGTTGCTTAATGTCGTGCGGCTAATCAATTCTAAAAAAATAGAACATTTGCAATCATCCCTGGTGGTCTTGTGTTCTTCAGGGCATTGTGGCTTTTAAAATAATTTGTATGCGAAAAATAAATATATTTATAAATGGTTGATTTGAAATTTGATTTATAACTTACCTTGATTTTAGGTTGTTCTTTTATTTTTTTGGTTTCCTTGTAGTTTATGATTTGTTGTGTTGGTGTTGATCGCGGATTTGATGCGATTAGAGTAGTAAATGATGCGGTGACATATGATTCTACTATTTTATTGTTAGTTTTGCTTTTAAAAGTATGCGAATTTCGTCCTCTATGTGCAACAAGTATTGCTTTCAATTGTATGCAATATTTTTCTAAGTATTGAATTAAAATATTAAATTGATGTTTTGCAACAAAGTGGAGGCGGAAAGAAGGTGGACAGTAACTAATGAAATGACGCTGAGAAAATTGTCACAATGACGTTAGTTTAATCCTTTCTTTTGCTTTTGCTTTGATTGATTTAAGCTGAAAAGAGGTTAAGCTATTGATACTTTATACCAATTACATGTTGTCAACTCTGCTTAACTATGGTCAACATGATCTTAACCTTTATTTTATAAAACTAATGACTCAACACTAACTAATTAACCACCTGCTATTTGCTGGAAATAGCGAAATGCACATTGCTTCAATATTTCAAACAAATGACACATAATAGTCATAAGTCAAAATATTGACAAGTTATGGAAAACTACTCCAAATCAAGGAAGGGATCCAGATTTGTTGAGTTTCAAAGGATCAACCGCTTTTTTATCTCGAATCATCTTTAGAATTTGACGCCATTGATCACATGCTCGTATCAAGTTGCCTTGTATAGAAAGTTGTAGAAAGAGGACTTACTGTAGAATTATCTGAAAACATGTATAGCTTTCTTAGCTTGCTCATGAATTGGCCAATCCCCCTCATTTGTAACCAATCTTGTGGAGGTGTTCACAAGTGCAATACAAGTTTTTCTTCACTTCCAACATTTTTCTTCTTTGTTCTCTGCTTTAGATTCCGCACATTTTCGTACACTTAGTGTTTATACTGAACAACCAAACCGTTCATAATTTAAATCTTGAACGATCGCTAGTACCACACGGCGTGTTGGCTTACAAAAAATTAAGCAGCCCGTTACAAAGGGAAGCAAACTCCTCTAGTATCCTCCTCCAAAACAAAAGAAATTCCTTCATCTTTTTTTATCTAAACCTAACCTTAATCCACTTAATATTTTCATGTATGGATATAGTTTTAATTTTTTTTATCCGAGCCTGGTTCGGACACGCTTAAACTAATCAAAAAAATGGGTAGAATACGAAATATTGAGTTTCGTCCCGGGTTCGATCCGAACTCATTTGAATAAGTAATTATTTTGATAATATATTTGAGTTTTTAATATTTGTTTGGATCCTTTAGAGACTGTAATTTGTAGGCATTATAATAATTACCTAAAATAATTTTTGATTTTTAATTGAAGTTTATGGTGTGCAATTAATGTTTGTTTAGAAATAAATTTTCTTCATTGCTTTGCCTTATTTTTTTAGGCTGTATATATCCTACCAATACCGCGACCTAACCCGACACAGATCCAGAAGAATAAGTTCAAGACTCGTTGGGTATTCGGGTTGAATGCAATACAAGTATATCTGAGCGGAGTTTAGATCCGAGTCCGAAATATTCAATTTTAATTCAGACCCGACTCGATTACAGTTCTATCTAATTTTGAAAAAAAAAATTAAAATAAAATTGGCTCCCTTCTTGGTCACCCCTCGAATATAAATGCTTTCCTGGGTTCTTCCCCCAACCAGAAAAGATGCCTTCCTTCTCTCTCCACTCCACCCCCACTTCCAACCCGCAACCTCATCTCCACCTTCCTCCGCTGCATTGCTCCCTCCGCCCTACCCCTTTCCACCCACTACTCCATTCCATTCCCCCCGCCACCACCCTTTCCCTTTCCCTTTCCTTTAAAATTCACTCCACCAACAATGTCCTTCCCACCACGAACTTGATCTCTCCCTTCTTCTTCCGTCCCATTTAAACTTTGGACTCTACGATGTTTTGTCAGGATAAGGATGGAATCTGCTACTGTGCCACCAAATGTACTTACTGTGATCACATCAGTGGCACTAGTTTGTTATTTGGTATTTTTATGGGTTGAAGTGGAAAGAGATGTCCAATGGTGAACGAATAGTGGCGTATACCAGTGTTCTTGACCCCTTTTTCGGTATATCACTTATTTTTTGTTTTTTAAAGATTTGTTTTGGATTTTTTTGGCTGATTTTTTGTTATTTTAATTCAGGGGTATTTGTCCTACCATAGACCGAAGGATTTGTCGGAGGCGTTGCTTAATGTCGTGCGGCTAATCAATTCTAAAAAAATAGAACATTTGCAATCATCCCTGGTGGTCTTGTGTTCTTCAGGGCATTGTGGCTTTTAAAATAATTTGTATGCGAAAAATAAATATATTTATAAATGGTTGATTTGAAATTTGATTTATAACTTACCTTGATTTTAGGTTGTTCTTTTATTTTTTTGGTTTCCTTGTAGTTTATGATTTGTTGTGTTGGTGTTGATCGCGGATTTGATGCGATTAGAGTAGTAAATGATGCGGTGACATATGATTCTACTATTTTATTGTTAGTTTTGCTTTTAAAAGTATGCGAATTTCGTCCTCTATGTGCAACAAGTATTGCTTTCAATTGTATGCAATATTTTTCTAAGTATTGAATTAAAATATTAAATTGATGTTTTGCAACAAAGTGGAGGCGGAAAGAAGGTGGACAGTAACTAATGAAATGACGCTGAGAAAATTGTCACAATGACGTTAGTTTAATCCTTTCTTTTGCTTTTGCTTTGATTGATTTAAGCTGAAAAGAGGTTAAGCTATTGATACTTTATACCAATTACATGTTGTCAACTCTGCTTAACTATGGTCAACATGATCTTAACCTTTATTTTATAAAACTAATGACTCAACACTAACTAATTAACCACCTGCTATTTGCTGGAAATAGCGAAATGCACATTGCTTCAATATTTCAAACAAATGACACATAATAGTCATAAGTCAAAATATTGACAAGTTATGGAAAACTACTCCAAATCAAGGAAGGGATCCAGATTTGTTGAGTTTCAAAGGATCAACCGCTTTTTTATCTCGAATCATCTTTAGAATTTGACGCCATTGATCACATGCTCGTATCAAGTTGCCTTGTATAGAAAGTTGTAGAAAGAGGACTTACTGTAGAATTATCTGAAAACATGTATAGCTTTCTTAGCTTGCTCATGAATTGGCCAATCCCCCTCATTTGTAACCAATCTTGTGGAGGTGTTCACAAGTGCAATACAAGTTTTTCTTCACTTCCAACATTTTTCTTCTTTGTTCTCTGCTTTAGATTCCGCACATTTTCGTACACTTAGTGTTTATACTGAACAACCAAACCGTTCATAATTTAAATCTTGAACGATCGCTAGTACCACACGGCGTGTTGGCTTACAAAAAATTAAGCAGCCCGTTACAAAGGGAAGCAAACTCCTCTAGTATCCTCCTCCAAAACAAAAGAAATTCCTTCATCTTTTTTTATCTAAACCTAACCTTAATCCACTTAATATTTTCATGTATGGATATAGTTTTAATTTTTTTTATCCGAGCCTGGTTCGGACACGCTTAAACTAATCAAAAAAATGGGTAGAATACGAAATATTGAGTTTCGTCCCGGGTTCGATCCGAACTCATTTGAATAAGTAATTATTTTGATAATATATTTGAGTTTTTAATATTTGTTTGGATCCTTTAGAGACTGTAATTTGTAGGCATTATAATAATTACCTAAAATAATTTTTGATTTTTAATTGAAGTTTATGGTGTGCAATTAATGTTTGTTTAGAAATAAATTTTCTTCATTGCTTTGCCTTATTTTTTTAGGCTGTATATATCCTACCAATACCGCGACCTAACCCGACACAGATCCAGAAGAATAAGTTCAAGACTCGTTGGGTATTCGGGTTGAATGCAATACAAGTATATCTGAGCGGAGTTTAGATCCGAGTCCGAAATATTCAATTTTAATTCAGACCCGACTCGATTACAGTTCTATCTAATTTTGAAAAAAAAAATTAAAATAAAATTGGCTCCCTTCTTGGTCACCCCTCGAATATAAATGCTTTCCTGGGTTCTTCCCCCAACCAGAAAAGATGCCTTCCTTCTCTCTCCACTCCACCCCCACTTCCAACCCGCAACCTCATCTCCACCTTCCTCCGCTGCATTGCTCCCTCCGCCCTACCCCTTTCCACCCACTACTCCATTCCATTCCCCCCGCCACCACCCTTTCCCTTTCCCTTTCCTTTAAAATTCACTCCACCAACAATGTCCTTCCCACCACGAACTTGATCTCTCCCTTCTTCTTCCGTCCCATTTAAACTTTGGACTCTACGATGTTTTGTCAGGATAAGGATGGAATCTGCTACTGTGCCACCAAATGTACTTACTGTGATCACATCAGTGGCACTAGTTTGTTATTTGGTATTTTTATGGGTTGAAGTGGAAAGAGATGTCCAATGGTGAACGAATAGTGGCGTATACCAGTGTTCTTGACCCCTTTTTCGGTATATCACTTATTTTTTGTTTTTTAAAGATTTGTTTTGGATTTTTTTGGCTGATTTTTTGTTATTTTAATTCAGGGGTATTTGTCCTACCATAGACCGAAGGATTTGTCGGAGGCGTTGCTTAATGTCGTGCGGCTAATCAATTCTAAAAAAATAGAACATTTGCAATCATCCCTGGTGGTCTTGTGTTCTTCAGGGCATTGTGGCTTTTAAAATAATTTGTATGCGAAAAATAAATATATTTATAAATGGTTGATTTGAAATTTGATTTATAACTTACCTTGATTTTAGGTTGTTCTTTTATTTTTTTGGTTTCCTTGTAGTTTATGATTTGTTGTGTTGGTGTTGATCGCGGATTTGATGCGATTAGAGTAGTAAATGATGCGGTGACATATGATTCTACTATTTTATTGTTAGTTTTGCTTTTAAAAGTATGCGAATTTCGTCCTCTATGTGCAACAAGTATTGCTTTCAATTGTATGCAATATTTTTCTAAGTATTGAATTAAAATATTAAATTGATGTTTTGCAACAAAGTGGAGGCGGAAAGAAGGTGGACAGTAACTAATGAAATGACGCTGAGAAAATTGTCACAATGACGTTAGTTTAATCCTTTCTTTTGCTTTTGCTTTGATTGATTTAAGCTGAAAAGAGGTTAAGCTATTGATACTTTATACCAATTACATGTTGTCAACTCTGCTTAACTATGGTCAACATGATCTTAACCTTTATTTTATAAAACTAATGACTCAACACTAACTAATTAACCACCTGCTATTTGCTGGAAATAGCGAAATGCACATTGCTTCAATATTTCAAACAAATGACACATAATAGTCATAAGTCAAAATATTGACAAGTTATGGAAAACTACTCCAAATCAAGGAAGGGATCCAGATTTGTTGAGTTTCAAAGGATCAACCGCTTTTTTATCTCGAATCATCTTTAGAATTTGACGCCATTGATCACATGCTCGTATCAAGTTGCCTTGTATAGAAAGTTGTAGAAAGAGGACTTACTGTAGAATTATCTGAAAACATGTATAGCTTTCTTAGCTTGCTCATGAATTGGCCAATCCCCCTCATTTGTAACCAATCTTGTGGAGGTGTTCACAAGTGCAATACAAGTTTTTCTTCACTTCCAACATTTTTCTTCTTTGTTCTCTGCTTTAGATTCCGCACATTTTCGTACACTTAGTGTTTATACTGAACAACCAAACCGTTCATAATTTAAATCTTGAACGATCGCTAGTACCACACGGCGTGTTGGCTTACAAAAAATTAAGCAGCCCGTTACAAAGGGAAGCAAACTCCTCTAGTATCCTCCTCCAAAACAAAAGAAATTCCTTCATCTTTTTTTATCTAAACCTAACCTTAATCCACTTAATATTTTCATGTATGGATATAGTTTTAATTTTTTTTATCCGAGCCTGGTTCGGACACGCTTAAACTAATCAAAAAAATGGGTAGAATACGAAATATTGAGTTTCGTCCCGGGTTCGATCCGAACTCATTTGAATAAGTAATTATTTTGATAATATATTTGAGTTTTTAATATTTGTTTGGATCCTTTAGAGACTGTAATTTGTAGGCATTATAATAATTACCTAAAATAATTTTTGATTTTTAATTGAAGTTTATGGTGTGCAATTAATGTTTGTTTAGAAATAAATTTTCTTCATTGCTTTGCCTTATTTTTTTAGGCTGTATATATCCTACCAATACCGCGACCTAACCCGACACAGATCCAGAAGAATAAGTTCAAGACTCGTTGGGTATTCGGGTTGAATGCAATACAAGTATATCTGAGCGGAGTTTAGATCCGAGTCCGAAATATTCAATTTTAATTCAGACCCGACTCGATTACAGTTCTATCTAATTTTGAAAAAAAAAATTAAAATAAAATTGGCTCCCTTCTTGGTCACCCCTCGAATATAAATGCTTTCCTGGGTTCTTCCCCCAACCAGAAAAGATGCCTTCCTTCTCTCTCCACTCCACCCCCACTTCCAACCCGCAACCTCATCTCCACCTTCCTCCGCTGCATTGCTCCCTCCGCCCTACCCCTTTCCACCCACTACTCCATTCCATTCCCCCCGCCACCACCCTTTCCCTTTCCCTTTCCTTTAAAATTCACTCCACCAACAATGTCCTTCCCACCACGAACTTGATCTCTCCCTTCTTCTTCCGTCCCATTTAAACTTTGGACTCTACGATGTTTTGTCAGGATAAGGATGGAATCTGCTACTGTGCCACCAAATGTACTTACTGTGATCACATCAGTGGCACTAGTTTGTTATTTGGTATTTTTATGGGTTGAAGTGGAAAGAGATGTCCAATGGTGAACGAATAGTGGCGTATACCAGTGTTCTTGACCCCTTTTTCGGTATATCACTTATTTTTTGTTTTTTAAAGATTTGTTTTGGATTTTTTTGGCTGATTTTTTGTTATTTTAATTCAGGGGTATTTGTCCTACCATAGACCGAAGGATTTGTCGGAGGCGTTGCTTAATGTCGTGCGGCTAATCAATTCTAAAAAAATAGAACATTTGCAATCATCCCTGGTGGTCTTGTGTTCTTCAGGGCATTGTGGCTTTTAAAATAATTTGTATGCGAAAAATAAATATATTTATAAATGGTTGATTTGAAATTTGATTTATAACTTACCTTGATTTTAGGTTGTTCTTTTATTTTTTTGGTTTCCTTGTAGTTTATGATTTGTTGTGTTGGTGTTGATCGCGGATTTGATGCGATTAGAGTAGTAAATGATGCGGTGACATATGATTCTACTATTTTATTGTTAGTTTTGCTTTTAAAAGTATGCGAATTTCGTCCTCTATGTGCAACAAGTATTGCTTTCAATTGTATGCAATATTTTTCTAAGTATTGAATTAAAATATTAAATTGATGTTTTGCAACAAAGTGGAGGCGGAAAGAAGGTGGACAGTAACTAATGAAATGACGCTGAGAAAATTGTCACAATGACGTTAGTTTAATCCTTTCTTTTGCTTTTGCTTTGATTGATTTAAGCTGAAAAGAGGTTAAGCTATTGATACTTTATACCAATTACATGTTGTCAACTCTGCTTAACTATGGTCAACATGATCTTAACCTTTATTTTATAAAACTAATGACTCAACACTAACTAATTAACCACCTGCTATTTGCTGGAAATAGCGAAATGCACATTGCTTCAATATTTCAAACAAATGACACATAATAGTCATAAGTCAAAATATTGACAAGTTATGGAAAACTACTCCAAATCAAGGAAGGGATCCAGATTTGTTGAGTTTCAAAGGATCAACCGCTTTTTTATCTCGAATCATCTTTAGAATTTGACGCCATTGATCACATGCTCGTATCAAGTTGCCTTGTATAGAAAGTTGTAGAAAGAGGACTTACTGTAGAATTATCTGAAAACATGTATAGCTTTCTTAGCTTGCTCATGAATTGGCCAATCCCCCTCATTTGTAACCAATCTTGTGGAGGTGTTCACAAGTGCAATACAAGTTTTTCTTCACTTCCAACATTTTTCTTCTTTGTTCTCTGCTTTAGATTCCGCACATTTTCGTACACTTAGTGTTTATACTGAACAACCAAACCGTTCATAATTTAAATCTTGAACGATCGCTAGTACCACACGGCGTGTTGGCTTACAAAAAATTAAGCAGCCCGTTACAAAGGGAAGCAAACTCCTCTAGTATCCTCCTCCAAAACAAAAGAAATTCCTTCATCTTTTTTTATCTAAACCTAACCTTAATCCACTTAATATTTTCATGTATGGATATAGTTTTAATTTTTTTTATCCGAGCCTGGTTCGGACACGCTTAAACTAATCAAAAAAATGGGTAGAATACGAAATATTGAGTTTCGTCCCGGGTTCGATCCGAACTCATTTGAATAAGTAATTATTTTGATAATATATTTGAGTTTTTAATATTTGTTTGGATCCTTTAGAGACTGTAATTTGTAGGCATTATAATAATTACCTAAAATAATTTTTGATTTTTAATTGAAGTTTATGGTGTGCAATTAATGTTTGTTTAGAAATAAATTTTCTTCATTGCTTTGCCTTATTTTTTTAGGCTGTATATATCCTACCAATACCGCGACCTAACCCGACACAGATCCAGAAGAATAAGTTCAAGACTCGTTGGGTATTCGGGTTGAATGCAATACAAGTATATCTGAGCGGAGTTTAGATCCGAGTCCGAAATATTCAATTTTAATTCAGACCCGACTCGATTACAGTTCTATCTAATTTTGAAAAAAAAAATTAAAATAAAATTGGCTCCCTTCTTGGTCACCCCTCGAATATAAATGCTTTCCTGGGTTCTTCCCCCAACCAGAAAAGATGCCTTCCTTCTCTCTCCACTCCACCCCCACTTCCAACCCGCAACCTCATCTCCACCTTCCTCCGCTGCATTGCTCCCTCCGCCCTACCCCTTTCCACCCACTACTCCATTCCATTCCCCCCGCCACCACCCTTTCCCTTTCCCTTTCCTTTAAAATTCACTCCACCAACAATGTCCTTCCCACCACGAACTTGATCTCTCCCTTCTTCTTCCGTCCCATTTAAACTTTGGACTCTACGATGTTTTGTCAGGATAAGGATG
Source organism: Coffea arabica (assembly GCF_036785885.1). NCBI lineage: Eukaryota > Viridiplantae > Streptophyta > Magnoliopsida > Gentianales > Rubiaceae > Coffea > Coffea arabica. The sequence continues at coordinate 37,277,985 of NC_092313.1, forward strand.
GAATCTGCTACTGTGCCACCAAATGTACTTACTGTGATCACATCAGTGGCACTAGTTTGTTATTTGGTATTTTTATGGGTTGAAGTGGAAAGAGATGTCCAATGGTGAACGAATAGTGGCGTATACCAGTGTTCTTGACCCCTTTTTCGGTATATCACTTATTTTTTGTTTTTTAAAGATTTGTTTTGGATTTTTTTGGCTGATTTTTTGTTATTTTAATTCAGGGGTATTTGTCCTACCATAGACCGAAGGATTTGTCGGAGGCGTTGCTTAATGTCGTGCGGCTAATCAATTCTAAAAAAATAGAACATTTGCAATCATCCCTGGTGGTCTTGTGTTCTTCAGGGCATTGTGGCTTTTAAAATAATTTGTATGCGAAAAATAAATATATTTATAAATGGTTGATTTGAAATTTGATTTATAACTTACCTTGATTTTAGGTTGTTCTTTTATTTTTTTGGTTTCCTTGTAGTTTATGATTTGTTGTGTTGGTGTTGATCGCGGATTTGATGCGATTAGAGTAGTAAATGATGCGGTGACATATGATTCTACTATTTTATTGTTAGTTTTGCTTTTAAAAGTATGCGAATTTCGTCCTCTATGTGCAACAAGTATTGCTTTCAATTGTATGCAATATTTTTCTAAGTATTGAATTAAAATATTAAATTGATGTTTTGCAACAAAGTGGAGGCGGAAAGAAGGTGGACAGTAACTAATGAAATGACGCTGAGAAAATTGTCACAATGACGTTAGTTTAATCCTTTCTTTTGCTTTTGCTTTGATTGATTTAAGCTGAAAAGAGGTTAAGCTATTGATACTTTATACCAATTACATGTTGTCAACTCTGCTTAACTATGGTCAACATGATCTTAACCTTTATTTTATAAAACTAATGACTCAACACTAACTAATTAACCACCTGCTATTTGCTGGAAATAGCGAAATGCACATTGCTTCAATATTTCAAACAAATGACACATAATAGTCATAAGTCAAAATATTGACAAGTTATGGAAAACTACTCCAAATCAAGGAAGGGATCCAGATTTGTTGAGTTTCAAAGGATCAACCGCTTTTTTATCTCGAATCATCTTTAGAATTTGACGCCATTGATCACATGCTCGTATCAAGTTGCCTTGTATAGAAAGTTGTAGAAAGAGGACTTACTGTAGAATTATCTGAAAACATGTATAGCTTTCTTAGCTTGCTCATGAATTGGCCAATCCCCCTCATTTGTAACCAATCTTGTGGAGGTGTTCACAAGTGCAATACAAGTTTTTCTTCACTTCCAACATTTTTCTTCTTTGTTCTCTGCTTTAGATTCCGCACATTTTCGTACACTTAGTGTTTATACTGAACAACCAAACCGTTCATAATTTAAATCTTGAACGATCGCTAGTACCACACGGCGTGTTGGCTTACAAAAAATTAAGCAGCCCGTTACAAAGGGAAGCAAACTCCTCTAGTATCCTCCTCCAAAACAAAAGAAATTCCTTCATCTTTTTTTATCTAAACCTAACCTTAATCCACTTAATATTTTCATGTATGGATATAGTTTTAATTTTTTTTATCCGAGCCTGGTTCGGACACGCTTAAACTAATCAAAAAAATGGGTAGAATACGAAATATTGAGTTTCGTCCCGGGTTCGATCCGAACTCATTTGAATAAGTAATTATTTTGATAATATATTTGAGTTTTTAATATTTGTTTGGATCCTTTAGAGACTGTAATTTGTAGGCATTATAATAATTACCTAAAATAATTTTTGATTTTTAATTGAAGTTTATGGTGTGCAATTAATGTTTGTTTAGAAATAAATTTTCTTCATTGCTTTGCCTTATTTTTTTAGGCTGTATATATCCTACCAATACCGCGACCTAACCCGACACAGATCCAGAAGAATAAGTTCAAGACTCGTTGGGTATTCGGGTTGAATGCAATACAAGTATATCTGAGCGGAGTTTAGATCCGAGTCCGAAATATTCAATTTTAATTCAGACCCGACTCGATTACAGTTCTATCTAATTTTGAAAAAAAAAATTAAAATAAAATTGGCTCCCTTCTTGGTCACCCCTCGAATATAAATGCTTTCCTGGGTTCTTCCCCCAACCAGAAAAGATGCCTTCCTTCTCTCTCCACTCCACCCCCACTTCCAACCCGCAACCTCATCTCCACCTTCCTCCGCTGCATTGCTCCCTCCGCCCTACCCCTTTCCACCCACTACTCCATTCCATTCCCCCCGCCACCACCCTTTCCCTTTCCCTTTCCTTTAAAATTCACTCCACCAACAATGTCCTTCCCACCACGAACTTGATCTCTCCCTTCTTCTTCCGTCCCATTTAAACTTTGGACTCTACGATGTTTTGTCAGGATAAGGATGGAATCTGCTACTGTGCCACCAAATGTACTTACTGTGATCACATCAGTGGCACTAGTTTGTTATTTGGTATTTTTATGGGTTGAAGTGGAAAGAGATGTCCAATGGTGAACGAATAGTGGCGTATACCAGTGTTCTTGACCCCTTTTTCGGTATATCACTTATTTTTTGTTTTTTAAAGATTTGTTTTGGATTTTTTTGGCTGATTTTTTGTTATTTTAATTCAGGGGTATTTGTCCTACCATAGACCGAAGGATTTGTCGGAGGCGTTGCTTAATGTCGTGCGGCTAATCAATTCTAAAAAAATAGAACATTTGCAATCATCCCTGGTGGTCTTGTGTTCTTCAGGGCATTGTGGCTTTTAAAATAATTTGTATGCGAAAAATAAATATATTTATAAATGGTTGATTTGAAATTTGATTTATAACTTACCTTGATTTTAGGTTGTTCTTTTATTTTTTTGGTTTCCTTGTAGTTTATGATTTGTTGTGTTGGTGTTGATCGCGGATTTGATGCGATTAGAGTAGTAAATGATGCGGTGACATATGATTCTACTATTTTATTGTTAGTTTTGCTTTTAAAAGTATGCGAATTTCGTCCTCTATGTGCAACAAGTATTGCTTTCAATTGTATGCAATATTTTTCTAAGTATTGAATTAAAATATTAAATTGATGTTTTGCAACAAAGTGGAGGCGGAAAGAAGGTGGACAGTAACTAATGAAATGACGCTGAGAAAATTGTCACAATGACGTTAGTTTAATCCTTTCTTTTGCTTTTGCTTTGATTGATTTAAGCTGAAAAGAGGTTAAGCTATTGATACTTTATACCAATTACATGTTGTCAACTCTGCTTAACTATGGTCAACATGATCTTAACCTTTATTTTATAAAACTAATGACTCAACACTAACTAATTAACCACCTGCTATTTGCTGGAAATAGCGAAATGCACATTGCTTCAATATTTCAAACAAATGACACATAATAGTCATAAGTCAAAATATTGACAAGTTATGGAAAACTACTCCAAATCAAGGAAGGGATCCAGATTTGTTGAGTTTCAAAGGATCAACCGCTTTTTTATCTCGAATCATCTTTAGAATTTGACGCCATTGATCACATGCTCGTATCAAGTTGCCTTGTATAGAAAGTTGTAGAAAGAGGACTTACTGTAGAATTATCTGAAAACATGTATAGCTTTCTTAGCTTGCTCATGAATTGGCCAATCCCCCTCATTTGTAACCAATCTTGTGGAGGTGTTCACAAGTGCAATACAAGTTTTTCTTCACTTCCAACATTTTTCTTCTTTGTTCTCTGCTTTAGATTCCGCACATTTTCGTACACTTAGTGTTTATACTGAACAACCAAACCGTTCATAATTTAAATCTTGAACGATCGCTAGTACCACACGGCGTGTTGGCTTACAAAAAATTAAGCAGCCCGTTACAAAGGGAAGCAAACTCCTCTAGTATCCTCCTCCAAAACAAAAGAAATTCCTTCATCTTTTTTTATCTAAACCTAACCTTAATCCACTTAATATTTTCATGTATGGATATAGTTTTAATTTTTTTTATCCGAGCCTGGTTCGGACACGCTTAAACTAATCAAAAAAATGGGTAGAATACGAAATATTGAGTTTCGTCCCGGGTTCGATCCGAACTCATTTGAATAAGTAATTATTTTGATAATATATTTGAGTTTTTAATATTTGTTTGGATCCTTTAGAGACTGTAATTTGTAGGCATTATAATAATTACCTAAAATAATTTTTGATTTTTAATTGAAGTTTATGGTGTGCAATTAATGTTTGTTTAGAAATAAATTTTCTTCATTGCTTTGCCTTATTTTTTTAGGCTGTATATATCCTACCAATACCGCGACCTAACCCGACACAGATCCAGAAGAATAAGTTCAAGACTCGTTGGGTATTCGGGTTGAATGCAATACAAGTATATCTGAGCGGAGTTTAGATCCGAGTCCGAAATATTCAATTTTAATTCAGACCCGACTCGATTACAGTTCTATCTAATTTTGAAAAAAAAAATTAAAATAAAATTGGCTCCCTTCTTGGTCACCCCTCGAATATAAATGCTTTCCTGGGTTCTTCCCCCAACCAGAAAAGATGCCTTCCTTCTCTCTCCACTCCACCCCCACTTCCAACCCGCAACCTCATCTCCACCTTCCTCCGCTGCATTGCTCCCTCCGCCCTACCCCTTTCCACCCACTACTCCATTCCATTCCCCCCGCCACCACCCTTTCCCTTTCCCTTTCCTTTAAAATTCACTCCACCAACAATGTCCTTCCCACCACGAACTTGATCTCTCCCTTCTTCTTCCGTCCCATTTAAACTTTGGACTCTACGATGTTTTGTCAGGATAAGGATGGAATCTGCTACTGTGCCACCAAATGTACTTACTGTGATCACATCAGTGGCACTAGTTTGTTATTTGGTATTTTTATGGGTTGAAGTGGAAAGAGATGTCCAATGGTGAACGAATAGTGGCGTATACCAGTGTTCTTGACCCCTTTTTCGGTATATCACTTATTTTTTGTTTTTTAAAGATTTGTTTTGGATTTTTTTGGCTGATTTTTTGTTATTTTAATTCAGGGGTATTTGTCCTACCATAGACCGAAGGATTTGTCGGAGGCGTTGCTTAATGTCGTGCGGCTAATCAATTCTAAAAAAATAGAACATTTGCAATCATCCCTGGTGGTCTTGTGTTCTTCAGGGCATTGTGGCTTTTAAAATAATTTGTATGCGAAAAATAAATATATTTATAAATGGTTGATTTGAAATTTGATTTATAACTTACCTTGATTTTAGGTTGTTCTTTTATTTTTTTGGTTTCCTTGTAGTTTATGATTTGTTGTGTTGGTGTTGATCGCGGATTTGATGCGATTAGAGTAGTAAATGATGCGGTGACATATGATTCTACTATTTTATTGTTAGTTTTGCTTTTAAAAGTATGCGAATTTCGTCCTCTATGTGCAACAAGTATTCCTTTCAATTGTATGCAATATTTTTCTAAGTATTGAATTAAAATATTAAATTGATGTTTTGCAACAAAGTGGAGGCGGAAAGAAGGTGGACAGTAACTAATGAAATGACGCTGAGAAAATTGTCACAATGACGTTAGTTTAATCCTTTCTTTTGCTTTTGCTTTGATTGATTTAAGCTGAAAAGAGGTTAAGCTATTGATACTTTATACCAATTACATGTTGTCAACTCTGCTTAACTATGGTCAACATGATCTTAACCTTTATTTTATAAAACTAATGACTCAACACTAACTAATTAACCACCTGCTATTTGCTGGAAATAGCGAAATGCACATTGCTTCAATATTTCAAACAAATGACACATAATAGTCATAAGTCAAAATATTGACAAGTTATGGAAAACTACTCCAAATCAAGGAAGGGATCCAGATTTGTTGAGTTTCAAAGGATCAACCGCTTTTTTATCTCGAATCATCTTTAGAATTTGACGCCATTGATCACATGCTCGTATCAAGTTGCCTTGTATAGAAAGTTGTAGAAAGAGGACTTACTGTAGAATTATCTGAAAACATGTATAGCTTTCTTAGCTTGCTCATGAATTGGCCAATCCCCCTCATTTGTAACCAATCTTGTGGAGGTGTTCACAAGTGCAATACAAGTTTTTCTTCACTTCCAACATTTTTCTTCTTTGTTCTCTGCTTTAGATTCCGCACATTTTCGTACACTTAGTGTTTATACTGAACAACCAAACCGTTCATAATTTAAATCTTGAACGATCGCTAGTACCACACGGCGTGTTGGCTTACAAAAAATTAAGCAGCCCGTTACAAAGGGAAGCAAACTCCTCTAGTATCCTCCTCCAAAACAAAAGAAATTCCTTCATCTTTTTTTATCTAAACCTAACCTTAATCCACTTAATATTTTCATGTATGGATATAGTTTTAATTTTTTTTATCCGAGCCTGGTTCGGACACGCTTAAACTAATCAAAAAAATGGGTAGAATACGAAATATTGAGTTTCGTCCCGGGTTCGATCCGAACTCATTTGAATAAGTAATTATTTTGATAATATATTTGAGTTTTTAATATTTGTTTGGATCCTTTAGAGACTGTAATTTGTAGGCATTATAATAATTACCTAAAATAATTTTTGATTTTTAATTGAAGTTTATGGTGTGCAATTAATGTTTGTTTAGAAATAAATTTTCTTCATTGCTTTGCCTTATTTTTTTAGGCTGTATATATCCTACCAATACCTCGACCTAACCCGACACAGATCCAGAAGAATAAGTTCAAGACTCGTTGGGTATTCGGGTTGAATGCAATACAAGTATATCTGAGCGGAGTTTAGATCCGAGTCCGAAATATTCAATTTTAATTCAGACCCGACTCGATTACAGTTCTATCTAATTTTGAAAAAAAAAATTAAAATAAAATTGGCTCTCTTCTTGGTCACCCCTCGAATATAAATGCTTTCCTGGGTTCTTCCCCCAACCAGAAAAGATGCCTTCCTTCTCTCTCCACTCCACCCCCACTTCCAACCCGCAACCTCATCTCCACCTTCCTCCGCTGCATTGCTCCCTCCGCCCTACCCCTTTCCACCCACTACTCCATTCCATTCCCCCCGCCACCACCCTTTCCCTTTCCCTTTCCTTTAAAATTCACTCCACCAACAATGTCCTTCCCACCACGAACTTGATCTCTCCCTTCTTCTTCCGTCCCATTTAAACTTTGGACTCTACGATGTTTTGTCAGGATAAGGATGGAATCTGCTACTGTGCCACCAAATGTACTTACTGTGATCACATCAGTGGCACTAGTTTGTTATTTGGTATTTTTATGGGTTGAAGTGGAAAGAGATGTCCAATGGTGAACGAATAGTGGCGTATACCAGTGTTCTTGACCCCTTTTTCGGTATATCACTTATTTTTTGTTTTTTAAAGATTTGTTTTGGATTTTTTTGGCTGATTTTTTGTTATTTTAATTCAGGGGTATTTGTCCTACCATAGACCGAAGGATTTGTCGGAGGCGTTGCTTAATGTCGTGCGGCTAATCAATTCTAAAAAAATAGAACATTTGCAATCATCCCTGGTGGTCTTGTGTTCTTCAGGGCATTGTGGCTTTTAAAATAATTTGTATGCGAAAAATAAATATATTTATAAATGGTTGATTTGAAATTTGATTTATAACTTACCTTGATTTTAGGTTGTTCTTTTATTTTTTTGGTTTCCTTGTAGTTTATGATTTGTTGTGTTGGTGTTGATCGCGGATTTGATGCGATTAGAGTAGTAAATGATGCGGTGACATATGATTCTACTATTTTATTGTTAGTTTTGCTTTTAAAAGTATGCGAATTTCGTCCTCTATGTGCAACAAGTATTCCTTTCAATTGTATGCAATATTTTTCTAAGTATTGAATTAAAATATTAAATTGATGTTTTGCAACAAAGTGGAGGCGGAAAGAAGGTGGACAGTAACTAATGAAATGACGCTGAGAAAATTGTCACAATGACGTTAGTTTAATCCTTTCTTTTGCTTTTGCTTTGATTGATTTAAGCTGAAAAGAGGTTAAGCTATTGATACTTTATACCAATTACATGTTGTCAACTCTGCTTAACTATGGTCAACATGATCTTAACCTTTATTTTATAAAACTAATGACTCAACACTAACTAATTAACCACCTGCTATTTGCTGGAAATAGCGAAATGCACATTGCTTCAATATTTCAAACAAATGACACATAATAGTCATAAGTCAAAATATTGACAAGTTATGGAAAACTACTCCAAATCAAGGAAGGGATCCAGATTTGTTGAGTTTCAAAGGATCAACCGCTTTTTTATCTCGAATCATCTTTAGAATTTGACGCCATTGATCACATGCTCGTATCAAGTTGCCTTGTATAGAAAGTTGTAGAAAGAGGACTTACTGTAGAATTATCTGAAAACATGTATAGCTTTCTTAGCTTGCTCATGAATTGGCCAATCCCCCTCATTTGTAACCAATCTTGTGGAGGTGTTCACAAGTGCAATACAAGTTTTTCTTCACTTCCAACATTTTTCTTCTTTGTTCTCTGCTTTAGATTCCGCACATTTTCGTACACTTAGTGTTTATACTGAACAACCAAACCGTTCATAATTTAAATCTTGAACGATCGCTAGTACCACACGGCGTGTTGGCTTACAAAAAATTAAGCAGCCCGTTACAAAGGGAAGCAAACTCCTCTAGTATCCTCCTCCAAAACAAAAGAAATTCCTTCATCTTTTTTTATCTAAACCTAACCTTAATCCACTTAATATTTTCATGTATGGATATAGTTTTAATTTTTTTTATCCGAGCCTGGTTCGGACACGCTTAAACTAATCAAAAAAATGGGTAGAATACGAAATATTGAGTTTCGTCCCGGGTTCGATCCGAACTCATTTGAATAAGTAATTATTTTGATAATATATTTGAGTTTTTAATATTTGTTTGGATCCTTTAGAGACTGTAATTTGTAGGCATTATAATAATTACCTAAAATAATTTTTGATTTTTAATTGAAGTTTATGGTGTGCAATTAATGTTTGTTTAGAAATAAATTTTCTTCATTGCTTTGCCTTATTTTTTTAGGCTGTATATATCCTACCAATACCTCGACCTAACCCGACACAGATCCAGAAGAATAAGTTCAAGACTCGTTGGGTATTCGGGTTGAATGCAATACAAGTATATCTGAGCGGAGTTTAGATCCGAGTCCGAAATATTCAATTTTAATTCAGACCCGACTCGATTACAGTTCTATCTAATTTTGAAAAAAAAAATTAAAATAAAATTGGCTCTCTTCTTGGTCACCCCTCGAATATAAATGCTTTCCTGGGTTCTTCCCCCAACCATAAAAGATGCCTTCCTTCTCTCTCCACTCCACCCCCACTTCCAACCCGCAACCTCATCTCCACCTTCCTCCGCTGCATTGCTCCCTCCGCCCTACCCCTTTCCACCCACTACTCCATTCCATTCCCCCCGCCACCACCCTTTCCCTTTCCCTTTCCTTTAAAATTCACTCCACCAACAATGTCCTTCCCACCACGAACTTGATCTCTCCCTTCTTCTTCCGTCCCATTTAAACTTTGGACTCTACGATGTTTTGTCAGGATAAGGATGGAATCTGCTACTGTGCCACCAAATGTACTTACTGTGATCACATCAGTGGCACTAGTTTGTTATTTGGTATTTTTATGGGTTGAAGTGGAAAGAGATGTCCAATGGTGAACGAATAGTGGCGTATACCAGTGTTCTTGACCCCTTTTTCGGTATATCACTTATTTTTTGTTTTTTAAAGATTTGTTTTGGATTTTTTTGGCTGATTTTTTGTTATTTTAATTCAGGGGTATTTGTCCTACCATAGACCGAAGGATTTGTCGGAGGCGTTGCTTAATGTCGTGCGGCTAATCAATTCTAAAAAAATAGAACATTTGCAATCATCCCTGGTGGTCTTGTGTTCTTCAGGGCATTGTGGCTTTTAAAATAATTTGTATGCGAAAAATAAATATATTTATAAATGGTTGATTTGAAATTTGATTTATAACTTACCTTGATTTTAGGTTGTTCTTTTATTTTTTTGGTTTCCTTGTAGTTTATGATTTGTTGTGTTGGTGTTGATCGCGGATTTGATGCGATTAGAGTAGTAAATGATGCGGTGACATATGATTCTACTATTTTATTGTTAGTTTTGCTTTTAAAAGTATGCGAATTTCGTCCTCTATGTGCAACAAGTATTCCTTTCAATTGTATGCAATATTTTTCTAAGTATTGAATTAAAATATTAAATTGATGTTTTGCAACAAAGTGGAGGCGGAAAGAAGGTGGACAGTAACTAATGAAATGACGCTGAGAAAATTGTCACAATGACGTTAGTTTAATCCTTTCTTTTGCTTTTGCTTTGATTGATTTAAGCTGAAAAGAGGTTAAGCTATTGATACTTTATACCAATTACATGTTGTCAACTCTGCTTAACTATGGTCAACATGATCTTAACCTTTATTTTATAAAACTAATGACTCAACACTAACTAATTAACCACCTGCTATTTGCTGGAAATAGCGAAATGCACATTGCTTCAATATTTCAAACAAATGACACATAATAGTCATAAGTCAAAATATTGACAAGTTATGGAAAACTACTCCAAATCAAGGAAGGGATCCAGATTTGTTGAGTTTCAAAGGATCAACCGCTTTTTTATCTCGAATCATCTTTAGAATTTGACGCCATTGATCACATGCTCGTATCAAGTTGCCTTGTATAGAAAGTTGTAGAAAGAGGACTTACTGTAGAATTATCTGAAAACATGTATAGCTTTCTTAGCTTGCTCATGAATTGGCCAATCCCCCTCATTTGTAACCAATCTTGTGGAGGTGTTCACAAGTGCAATACAAGTTTTTCTTCACTTCCAACATTTTTCTTCTTTGTTCTCTGCTTTAGATTCCGCACATTTTCGTACACTTAGTGTTTATACTGAACAACCAAACCGTTCATAATTTAAATCTTGAACGATCGCTAGTACCACACGGCGTGTTGGCTTACAAAAAATTAAGCAGCCCGTTACAAAGGGAAGCAAACTCCTCTAGTATCCTCCTCCAAAACAAAAGAAATTCCTTCATCTTTTTTTATCTAAACCTAACCTTAATCCACTTAATATTTTCATGTATGGATATAGTTTTAATTTTTTTTATCCGAGCCTGGTTCGGACACGCTTAAACTAATCAAAAAAATGGGTAGAATACGAAATATTGAGTTTCGTCCCGGGTTCGATCCGAACTCATTTGAATAAGTAATTATTTTGATAATATATTTGAGTTTTTAATATTTGTTTGGATCCTTTAGAGACTGTAATTTGTAGGCATTATAATAATTACCTAAAATAATTTTTGATTTTTAATTGAAGTTTATGGTGTGCAATTAATGTTTGTTTAGAAATAAATTTTCTTCATTGCTTTGCCTTATTTTTTTAGGCTGTATATATCCTACCAATACCTCGACCTAACCCGACACAGATCCAGAAGAATAAGTTCAAGACTCGTTGGGTATTCGGGTTGAATGCAATACAAGTATATCTGAGCGGAGTTTAGATCCGAGTCCGAAATATTCAATTTTAATTCAGACCCGACTCGATTACAGTTCTATCTAATTTTGAAAAAAAAAATTAAAATAAAATTGGCTCTCTTCTTGGTCACCCCTCGAATATAAATGCTTTCCTGGGTTCTTCCCCCAACCATAAAAGATGCCTTCCTTCTCTCTCCACTCCACCCCCACTTCCAACCCGCAACCTCATCTCCACCTTCCTCCGCTGCATTGCTCCCTCCGCCCTACCCCTTTCCACCCACTAATCCATTCCATTCCCCCCGCCACCACCCTTTCCCTTTCCCTTTCCTTTAAAATTCACTCCACCAACAATGTCCTTCCCACCACGAACTTGATCTCTCCCTTCTTCTTCCGTCCCATTTAAACTTTGGACTCTACGATGTTTTGTCAGGATAAGGATGGAATCTGCTACTGTGCCACCAAATGTACTTACTGTGATCACATCAGTGGCACTAGTTTGTTATTTGGTATTTTTATGGGTTGAAGTGGAAAGAGATGTCCAATGGTGAACGAATAGTGGCGTATACCAGTGTTCTTGACCCCTTTTTCGGTATATCACTTATTTTTTGTTTTTTAAAGATTTGTTTTGGATTTTTTTGGCTGATTTTTTGTTATTTTAATTCAGGGGTATTTGTCCTACCATAGACCGAAGGATTTGTCGGAGGCGTTGCTTAATGTCGTGCGGCTAATCAATTCTAAAAAAATAGAACATTTGCAATCATCCCTGGTGGTCTTGTGTTCTTCAGGGCATTGTGGCTTTTAAAATAATTTGTATGCGAAAAATAAATATATTTATAAATGGTTGATTTGAAATTTGATTTATAACTTACCTTGATTTTAGGTTGTTCTTTTATTTTTTTGGTTTCCTTGTAGTTTATGATTTGTTGTGTTGGTGTTGATCGCGGATTTGATGCGATTAGAGTAGTAAATGATGCGGTGACATATGATTCTACTATTTTATTGTTAGTTTTGCTTTTAAAAGTATGCGAATTTCGTCCTCTATGTGCAACAAGTATTGCTTTCAATTGTATGCAATATTTTTCTAAGTATTGAATTAAAATATTAAATTGATGTTTTGCAACAAAGTGGAGGCGGAAAGAAGGTGGACAGTAACTAATGAAATGACGCTGAGAAAATTGTCACAATGACGTTAGTTTAATCCTTTCTTTTGCTTTTGCTTTGATTGATTTAAGCTGAAAAGAGGTTAAGCTATTGATACTTTATACCAATTACATGTTGTCAACTCTGCTTAACTATGGTCAACATGATCTTAACCTTTATTTTATAAAACTAATGACTCAACACTAACTAATTAACCACCTGCTATTTGCTGGAAATAGCGAAATGCACATTGCTTCAATATTTCAAACAAATGACACATAATAGTCATAAGTCAAAATATTGACAAGTTATGGAAAACTACTCCAAATCAAGGAAGGGATCCAGATTTGTTGAGTTTCAAAGGATCAACCGCTTTTTTATCTCGAATCATCTTTAGAATTTGACGCCATTGATCACATGCTCGTATCAAGTTGCCTTGTATAGAAAGTTGTAGAAAGAGGACTTACTGTAGAATTATCTGAAAACATGTATAGCTTTCTTAGCTTGCTCATGAATTGGCCAATCCCCCTCATTTGTAACCAATCTTGTGGAGGTGTTCACAAGTGCAATACAAGTTTTTCTTCACTTCCAACATTTTTCTTCTTTGTTCTCTGCTTTAGATTCCGCACATTTTCGTACACTTAGTGTTTATACTGAACAACCAAACCGTTCATAATTTAAATCTTGAACGATCGCTAGTACCACACGGCGTGTTGGCTTACAAAAAATTAAGCAGCCCGTTACAAAGGGAAGCAAACTCCTCTAGTATCCTCCTCCAAAACAAAAGAAATTCCTTCATCTTTTTTTATCTAAACCTAACCTTAATCCACTTAATATTTTCATGTATGGATATAGTTTTAATTTTTTTTATCCGAGCCTGGTTCGGACACGCTTAAACTAATCAAAAAAATGGGTAGAATACGAAATATTGAGTTTCGTCCCGGGTTCGATCCGAACTCATTTGAATAAGTAATTATTTTGATAATATATTTGAGTTTTTAATATTTGTTTGGATCCTTTAGAGACTGTAATTTGTAGGCATTATAATAATTACCTAAAATAATTTTTGATTTTTAATTGAAGTTTATGGTGTGCAATTAATGTTTGTTTAGAAATAAATTTTCTTCATTGCTTTGCCTTATTTTTTTAGGCTGTATATATCCTACCAATACCTCGACCTAACCCGACACAGATCCAGAAGAATAAGTTCAAGACTCGTTGGGTATTCGGGTTGAATGCAATACAAGTATATCTGAGCGGAGTTTAGATCCGAGTCCGAAATATTCAATTTTAATTCAGACCCGACTCGATTACAGTTCTATCTAATTTTGAAAAAAAAAATTAAAATAAAATTGGCTCTCTTCTTGGTCACCCCTCGAATATAAATGCTTTCCTGGGTTCTTCCCCCAACCATAAAAGATGCCTTCCTTCTCTCTCCACTCCACCCCCACTTCCAACCCGCAACCTCATCTCCACCTTCCTCCGCTGCATTGCTCCCTCCGCCCTACCCCTTTCCACCCACTAATCCATTCCATTCCCCCCGCCACCACCCTTTCCCTTTCCCTTTCCTTTAAAATTCACTCCACCAACAATGTCCTTCCCACCACGAACTTGATCTCTCCCTTCTTCTTCCGTCCCATTTAAACTTTGGACTCTACGATGTTTTGTCAGGATAAGGATGGAATCTGCTACTGTGCCACCAAATGTACTTACTGTGATCACATCAGTGGCACTAGTTTGTTATTTGGTATTTTTATGGGTTGAAGTGGAAAGAGATGTCCAATGGTGAACGAATAGTGGCGTATACCAGTGTTCTTGACCCCTTTTTCGGTATATCACTTATTTTTTGTTTTTTAAAGATTTGTTTTGGATTTTTTTGGCTGATTTTTTGTTATTTTAATTCAGGGGTATTTGTCCTACCATAGACCGAAGGATTTGTCGGAGGCGTTGCTTAATGTCGTGCGGCTAATCAATTCTAAAAAAATAGAACATTTGCAATCATCCCTGGTGGTCTTGTGTTCTTCAGGGCATTGTGGCTTTTAAAATAATTTGTATGCGAAAAATAAATATATTTATAAATGGTTGATTTGAAATTTGATTTATAACTTACCTTGATTTTAGGTTGTTCTTTTATTTTTTTGGTTTCCTTGTAGTTTATGATTTGTTGTGTTGGTGTTGATCGCGGATTTGATGCGATTAGAGTAGTAAATGATGCGGTGACATATGATTCTACTATTTTATTGTTAGTTTTGCTTTTAAAAGTATGCGAATTTCGTCCTCTATGTGCAACAAGTATTGCTTTCAATTGTATGCAATATTTTTCTAAGTATTGAATTAAAATATTAAATTGATGTTTTGCAACAAAGTGGAGGCGGAAAGAAGGTGGACAGTAACTAATGAAATGACGCTGAGAAAATTGTCACAATGACGTTAGTTTAATCCTTTCTTTTGCTTTTGCTTTGATTGATTTAAGCTGAAAAGAGGTTAAGCTATTGATACTTTATACCAATTACATGTTGTCAACTCTGCTTAACTATGGTCAACATGATCTTAACCTTTATTTTATAAAACTAATGACTCAACACTAACTAATTAACCACCTGCTATTTGCTGGAAATAGCGAAATGCACATTGCTTCAATATTTCAAACAAATGACACATAATAGTCATAAGTCAAAATATTGACAAGTTATGGAAAACTACTCCAAATCAAGGAAGGGATCCAGATTTGTTGAGTTTCAAAGGATCAACCGCTTTTTTATCTCGAATCATCTTTAGAATTTGACGCCATTGATCACATGCTCGTATCAAGTTGCCTTGTATAGAAAGTTGTAGAAAGAGGACTTACTGTAGAATTATCTGAAAACATGTATAGCTTTCTTAGCTTGCTCATGAATTGGCCAATCCCCCTCATTTGTAACCAATCTTGTGGAGGTGTTCACAAGTGCAATACAAGTTTTTCTTCACTTCCAACATTTTTCTTCTTTGTTCTCTGCTTTAGATTCCGCACATTTTCGTACACTTAGTGTTTATACTGAACAACCAAACCGTTCATAATTTAAATCTTGAACGATCGCTAGTACCACACGGCGTGTTGGCTTACAAAAAATTAAGCAGCCCGTTACAAAGGGAAGCAAACTCCTCTAGTATCCTCCTCCAAAACAAAAGAAATTCCTTCATCTTTTTTTATCTAAACCTAACCTTAATCCACTTAATATTTTCATGTATGGATATAGTTTTAATTTTTTTTATCCGAGCCTGGTTCGGACACGCTTAAACTAATCAAAAAAATGGGTAGAATACGAAATATTGAGTTTCGTCCCGGGTTCGATCCGAACTCATTTGAATAAGTAATTATTTTGATAATATATTTGAGTTTTTAATATTTGTTTGGATCCTTTAGAGACTGTAATTTGTAGGCATTATAATAATTACCTAAAATAATTTTTGATTTTTAATTGAAGTTTATGGTGTGCAATTAATGTTTGTTTAGAAATAAATTTTCTTCATTGCTTTGCCTTATTTTTTTAGGCTGTATATATCCTACCAATACCTCGACCTAACCCGACACAGATCCAGAAGAATAAGTTCAAGACTCGTTGGGTATTCGGGTTGAATGCAATACAAGTATATCTGAGCGGAGTTTAGATCCGAGTCCGAAATATTCAATTTTAATTCAGACCCGACTCGATTACAGTTCTATCTAATTTTGAAAAAAAAAATTAAAATAAAATTGGCTCTCTTCTTGGTCACCCCTCGAATATAAATGCTTTCCTGGGTTCTTCCCCCAACCATAAAAGATGCCTTCCTTCTCTCTCCACTCCACCCCCACTTCCAACCCGCAACCTCATCTCCACCTTCCTCCGCTGCATTGCTCCCTCCGCCCTACCCCTTTCCACCCACTAATCCATTCCATTCCCCCCGCCACCACCCTTTCCCTTTCCCTTTCCTTTAAAATTCACTCCACCAACAATGTCCTTCCCACCACGAACTTGATCTCTCCCTTCTTCTTCCGTCCCATTTAAACTTTGGACTCTACGATGTTTTGTCAGGATAAGGATGGAATCTGCTACTGTGCCACCAAATGTACTTACTGTGATCACATCAGTGGCACTAGTTTGTTATTTGGTATTTTTATGGGTTGAAGTGGAAAGAGATGTCCAATGGTGAACGAATAGTGGCGTATACCAGTGTTCTTGACCCCTTTTTCGGTATATCACTTATTTTTTGTTTTTTAAAGATTTGTTTTGGATTTTTTTGGCTGATTTTTTGTTATTTTAATTCAGGGGTATTTGTCCTACCATAGACCGAAGGATTTGTCGGAGGCGTTGCTTAATGTCGTGCGGCTAATCAATTCTAAAAAAATAGAACATTTGCAATCATCCCTGGTGGTCTTGTGTTCTTCAGGGCATTGTGGCTTTTAAAATAATTTGTATGCGAAAAATAAATATATTTATAAATGGTTGATTTGAAATTTGATTTATAACTTACCTTGATTTTAGGTTGTTCTTTTATTTTTTTGGTTTCCTTGTAGTTTATGATTTGTTGTGTTGGTGTTGATCGCGGATTTGATGCGATTAGAGTAGTAAATGATGCGGTGACATATGATTCTACTATTTTATTGTTAGTTTTGCTTTTAAAAGTATGCGAATTTCGTCCTCTATGTGCAACAAGTATTCCTTTCAATTGTATGCAATATTTTTCTAAGTATTGAATTAAAATATTAAATTGATGTTTTGCAACAAAGTGGAGGCGGAAAGAAGGTGGACAGTAACTAATGAAATGACGCTGAGAAAATTGTCACAATGACGTTAGTTTAATCCTTTCTTTTGCTTTTGCTTTGATTGATTTAAGCTGAAAAGAGGTTAAGCTATTGATACTTTATACCAATTACATGTTGTCAACTCTGCTTAACTATGGTCAACATGATCTTAACCTTTATTTTATAAAACTAATGACTCAACACTAACTAATTAACCACCTGCTATTTGCTGGAAATAGCGAAATGCACATTGCTTCAATATTTCAAACAAATGACACATAATAGTCATAAGTCAAAATATTGACAAGTTATGGAAAACTACTCCAAATCAAGGAAGGGATCCAGATTTGTTGAGTTTCAAAGGATCAACCGCTTTTTTATCTCGAATCATCTTTAGAATTTGACGCCATTGATCACATGCTCGTATCAAGTTGCCTTGTATAGAAAGTTGTAGAAAGAGGACTTACTGTAGAATTATCTGAAAACATGTATAGCTTTCTTAGCTTGCTCATGAATTGGCCAATCCCCCTCATTTGTAACCAATCTTGTGGAGGTGTTCACAAGTGCAATACAAGTTTTTCTTCACTTCCAACATTTTTCTTCTTTGTTCTCTGCTTTAGATTCCGCACATTTTCGTACACTTAGTGTTTATACTGAACAACCAAACCGTTCATAATTTAAATCTTGAACGATCGCTAGTACCACACGGCGTGTTGGCTTACAAAAAATTAAGCAGCCCGTTACAAAGGGAAGCAAACTCCTCTAGTATCCTCCTCCAAAACAAAAGAAATTCCTTCATCTTTTTTTATCTAAACCTAACCTTAATCCACTTAATATTTTCATGTATGGATATAGTTTTAATTTTTTTTATCCGAGCCTGGTTCGGACACGCTTAAACTAATCAAAAAAATGGGTAGAATACGAAATATTGAGTTTCGTCCCGGGTTCGATCCGAACTCATTTGAATAAGTAATTATTTTGATAATATATTTGAGTTTTTAATATTTGTTTGGATCCTTTAGAGACTGTAATTTGTAGGCATTATAATAATTACCTAAAATAATTTTTGATTTTTAATTGAAGTTTATGGTGTGCAATTAATGTTTGTTTAGAAATAAATTTTCTTCATTGCTTTGCCTTATTTTTTTAGGCTGTATATATCCTACCAATACCTCGACCTAACCCGACACAGATCCAGAAGAATAAGTTCAAGACTCGTTGGGTATTCGGGTTGAATGCAATACAAGTATATCTGAGCGGAGTTTAGATCCGAGTCCGAAATATTCAATTTTAATTCAGACCCGACTCGATTACAGTTCTATCTAATTTTGAAAAAAAAAATTAAAATAAAATTGGCTCTCTTCTTGGTCACCCCTCGAATATAAATGCTTTCCTGGGTTCTTCCCCCAACCATAAAAGATGCCTTCCTTCTCTCTCCACTCCACCCCCACTTCCAACCCGCAACCTCATCTCCACCTTCCTCCGCTGCATTGCTCCCTCCGCCCTACCCCTTTCCACCCACTAATCCATTCCATTCCCCCCGCCACCACCCTTTCCCTTTCCCTTTCCTTTAAAATTCACTCCACCAACAATGTCCTTCCCACCACGAACTTGATCTCTCCCTTCTTCTTCCGTCCCATTTAAACTTTGGACTCTACGATGTTTTGTCAGGATAAGGATGGAATCTGCTACTGTGCCACCAAATGTACTTACTGTGATCACATCAGTGGCACTAGTTTGTTATTTGGTATTTTTATGGGTTGAAGTGGAAAGAGATGTCCAATGGTGAACGAATAGTGGCGTATACCAGTGTTCTTGACCCCTTTTTCGGTATATCACTTATTTTTTGTTTTTTAAAGATTTGTTTTGGATTTTTTTGGCTGATTTTTTGTTATTTTAATTCAGGGGTATTTGTCCTACCATAGACCGAAGGATTTGTCGGAGGCGTTGCTTAATGTCGTGCGGCTAATCAATTCTAAAAAAATAGAACATTTGCAATCATCCCTGGTGGTCTTGTGTTCTTCAGGGCATTGTGGCTTTTAAAATAATTTGTATGCGAAAAATAAATATATTTATAAATGGTTGATTTGAAATTTGATTTATAACTTACCTTGATTTTAGGTTGTTCTTTTATTTTTTTGGTTTCCTTGTAGTTTATGATTTGTTGTGTTGGTGTTGATCGCGGATTTGATGCGATTAGAGTAGTAAATGATGCGGTGACATATGATTCTACTATTTTATTGTTAGTTTTGCTTTTAAAAGTATGCGAATTTCGTCCTCTATGTGCAACAAGTATTCCTTTCAATTGTATGCAATATTTTTCTAAGTATTGAATTAAAATATTAAATTGATGTTTTGCAACAAAGTGGAGGCGGAAAGAAGGTGGACAGTAACTAATGAAATGACGCTGAGAAAATTGTCACAATGACGTTAGTTTAATCCTTTCTTTTGCTTTTGCTTTGATTGATTTAAGCTGAAAAGAGGTTAAGCTATTGATACTTTATACCAATTACATGTTGTCAACTCTGCTTAACTATGGTCAACATGATCTTAACCTTTATTTTATAAAACTAATGACTCAACACTAACTAATTAACCACTTGCTATTTGCTGGAAATAGCGAAATGCACATTGCTTCAATATTTCAAACAAATGACACATAATAGTCATAAGTCAAAATATTGACAAGTTATGGAAAACTACTCCAAATCAAGGAAGGGATCCAGATTTGTTGAGTTTCAAAGGATCAACCGCTTTTTTATCTCGAATCATCTTTAGAATTTGACGCCATTGATCACATGCTCGTATCAAGTTGCCTTGTATAGAAAGTTGTAGAAAGAGGACTTACTGTAGAATTATCTGAAAACATGTATAGCTTTCTTAGCTTGCTCATGAATTGGCCAATCCCCCTCATTTGTAACCAATCTTGTGGAGGTGTTCACAAGTGCAATACAAGTTTTTCTTCACTTCCAACATTTTTCTTCTTTGTTCTCTGCTTTAGATTCCGCACATTTTCGTACACTTAGTGTTTATACTGAACAACCAAACCGTTCATAATTTAAATCTTGAACGATCGCTAGTACCACATGACGTGTTGGCTTACAAAAAATTAAGCAGCCCGTTACAAAGGGAAGCAAACTCCTCTAGTATCCTCCTCCAAAACAAAAGAAATTCCTTCATCTTTTTTTATCTAAACCTAACCTTAATCCACTTAATATTTTCATGTATGGATATAGTTTTAATTTTTTTTATCCGAGCCTGGTTCGGACACGCTTAAACTAATCAAAAAAATGGGTAGAATACGAAATATTGAGTTTCGTCCCGGGTTCGATCCGAACTCATTTGAATAAGTAATTATTTTGATAATATATTTGAGTTTTTAATATTTGTTTGGATCCTTTAGAGACTGTAATTTGTAGGCATTATAATAATTATCTAAAATAATTTTTGATTTTTAATTGAAGTTTATGGTGTGCAATTAATGTTTGTTTAGAAATAAATTTTCTTCATTGCTTTGCCTTATTTTTTTAGGCTGTATATATCCTACCAATACCTCGACCTAACCCGACACAGATCCAGAAGAATAAGTTCAAGACTCGTTGGGTATTCGGGTTGAATGCAATACAAGTATATCTGAGCGGAGTTTAGATCCGAATCCGAAATATTCAATTTTAATTCAGACCCGACTCGATTACAGTTCTATCTAATTTTGAAAAAAAAAATTAAAATAAAATTGGCTCTCTTCTTGGTCACCCCTCGAATATAAATGCTTTCCTGGGTTCTTCCCCCAACCATAAAAGATGCCTTCCTTCTCTCTCCACTCCACCCCCACTTCCAACCCGCAACCTCATCTCCACCTTCCTCCGCTGCATTGCTCCCTCCGCCCTACCCCTTTCCTCCCACTACTCCATTCCATTCCCCCCGCCACCACCCTTTCCCTTTCCCTTTCCTTTAAAATTCACTCCACCAACAATGTCCTTCCCACCACGAACTTGATCTCTTCCTTCTTCTTCCGTCCCATTTAAACTTGAGGGAACATCAACTGTACGCCAAGTTTAGTAAATGCGAGTTCTGGTTGGAGAAAGTAGCATTTTTGGGTCACGTGATCTCCCACGAAGGTATTTCTGTGGACCCGGCGAAGGTTGAGGCCGTGACAAATTGGAAGAGGCCAGAAACCCCCACGGAAATTCGTAGCTTTTTAGGGCTAGCTGGGTACTACCGACGGTTTATTAAGGATTTTTCCAAACTGGCAGGACCTTTAAGTGACTTGACAAAGAAGCATGGCCAGTTTATCTGGAACGGCCGATGCGAAACAAGTTTTCAGGAATTAAAGAAAAGATTGACCATGGCTCCAGTACTGGTCTTGCCAAATGGAGTGGACGGGTTTGCAGTATATGCGGATGCGTCGCGAGAAGGACTGGGGTGCGTTTTGATGCAGAACCGGAATGTGATTGCTTTCGCCTCTAGAAAATTGAAGCTTCATGAGCAAAACTACCCGACTCATGATCTAGAATTAGCCGCAGTGGTGTTTGCTCTGAAAAAGTGGAGGCATTACCTATACGGGGTGACTTTCGAAGTGTATTCGGATCACAAGAGTCTTAGATACCTTTTCTCTCAGAAGGAACTGAACATGAGACAACGAAGGTGGATGGAATTCCTGGAAGACTACGACTGTACGATCAATTACCATCCGGGAAAGGCGAATGTGGTAGCAGATGCCTTGAGTCGTAAGGTGCAAGTAGCAGGACTAATGATTAAGGAGTGGGATTTGCTAGAATCCGTGTGCGAGTGGAAACCCTGTCTTGGGAGTCAAAAGGTGATATTTAGCAATGTAAGGGTGACCTCCACTCTACTGGAACGTATAATAGAGGCGCAAGGCGAGGATTTGATGGTACAGAAATGGAGAGAGAAAGTGGATAAGAGAGAAACAACGGATTTCAATTTGAATCCTGAAGGCCTTTTGAAGTATCGAAACCGAATAGTGGTACCAAAGGAGGAGTCGTTAAAAATGGAGATTTTGGAGGAAGCTCATCGGTCCAAGTATACAATCCATCCGGGCAGCAGCAAGATGTATCAAGACCTGAAAGGGACTTATTGGTGGGTCAATATGAAGAAGGAAATTGCTCAATATGTACAAAAGTGTCTCATTTGTCAACAAGTGAAAGCGGAACATCAGAAACCATCGGGTTTATTGCAACCCTTGGGGATACCCGAGTGGAAGTGGGAAAACATCACGATGGACTTCGTTTCAGGTTTATCGAGGACGCAAAGAGGACACGATGCCGTTTGGGTGATCGTTGATCGGTTAACCAAGTCGGCTCATTTCTTGCCGGTGAACATGAAGTATTCAATGGACAAGTTGGCCCGACTGTACATGGACGAGATAGTGAGACTACACGGTGTTCCTGTGAGCATCGTCTCTGATCGGGATCCACGGTTTGTATCTCGGTTTTGGCAGAAGTTTCAAGAAACCTTGGGGACTAAACTGAATTTGAGCACGACTTATCATCCTCAGACGGATGGACAGTCAGAGCGGACGATTCAAACTCTCGAAGACATGTTACGAACGTGCATTCTGGACTTTGGAGGCAACTGGGATCAGCACATGACCTTAGTAGAGTTTGCGTACAACAACAGCTTCCATTCGTCGATTCAAATGGCTCCGTATGAAGCCCTATACGGACGCAAATGCCGCTCGCCGATTTACTGGGATGAAGTTGGCGAAAGGAAAGCTTTAGACCCGGCAACTATTCCATGGATGGAAGAGGCTCAAGAGAAGGTCAAATTGATAAGGCAACGGATCCAAACCACTCAAAGTCGCCAAAAGAGCTGCGCGGATAATCGAAGAAAAGATTTGGAATTTGAAGTTGGAGACCATGTGTTTCTCAAAATCACACCTTTACGAAGTCTTACAACGGGTAAAGGAAAGAAACTTCAACCGCGGTACGTCGGACCCTACAAGATCCTTCAGAGGGTTGGAGCGGTCGCGTATCGATTGGAACTGCCATCCAGTCTATCTCGAATCCATGATGTATTTCACGTCTCGATGCTAAAGAAGTATCATCCAGACCCATCCCATATATTGCAACCGGAGGAGATTGAAGTGGACGAATCACTGGCCTATGAAGAGAAACCGGTCCAAGTACTCGATCGAAAAGTCAAAGAGCTCCGAAGCAAGAGGATTCCGCTAGTGAAAGTGCTATGGAGAAACCACGGAGTTGAGGAAGCTACCTGGGAAGTGGAAGATGAAATGCGAATGAAATACCCAAACCTTTTCGGGAGTTAAGTTGAGAAATTTCGAGGACGAAATTCTTTTAAGGGGGAGAGAGTGTGAGAACCCGTAAAACCCTAATTATTTTCCTAGGGTTTATTTTCCCTTAAATGCATGTTTTCTGCATTTTCTGGCTTAGACATATTTTCTTAGTGGATTTTATGAGCAATTATAGTTTTTAGATGATTTTTCGAGTATTGGGGAATTTTTAGAAAATTAAGAATATATATTGGACGTGGGACCCACGAGTGCGATAAGTTCGGGAAAATTCGGCCAATAAGGTTAAGTTTCGGATACTGTGAAAAATTTATCGGGTGTTAAGAGATAAGTAGTGTGTGTGAAGTGATTGATGTGAGAGAGAAAAGAATGATAAGAATGCATTTAATGAGGTGACAAGTGTCATCTTCTCATTGGTTGGACTTTAAGAAACACTATTCACATTTTTGACTTTTGACCAAAATTAGTTAATATCTCCAAAAATTTCACAAAATGCACCATTTTTCTTCTCATTGTGGCCGAACCTCTCTCTTGCAAGGAGGAAGAAAGTTCTTCAACATTTCAAGCTTCCAACTTGTCCAATCCACCAAATCAAGTGTTTAACTTAGTTTTTACTCCATACAATCTTTCCTTCTAGTGATAGTAAGTGTATTAGTGAAGTTTGTTTGAAGCTCTAAGGTGGCCAACACCTCTCTACATCTCTTGATACTTGGTAAGTGATGCTTGAACCTCTACTACACCTAATGATGGTTATATTATGCTTAGAAGTGGCTTGAGTGTTGGAATATATGATTTATTTCTTGGTTTGGCTTGATTTGGTGAAGTTTTCCATTTTATGAGGAATTTTCTGGTTTCATATGATTTTTATGTTGTGGACTAGTATGATGGTTGGTAATAAGGGGCTTTGGCACTAGTAGGTGTGAATTGTTGTGAAATGCAATCAATTTTGGATTTGGAATGAAATGTGAGAAGTTAGGGTTCATGAACCCCTAAACTGTCCGAAATTTTAGGTCATAGATAGAGGCCGAATTGGACTTTTCTTAAAACATGAAAGTTGTAGGTATTGATGATTTTGATATGCCTGCAAAATTTCAGGGAATTTGGAGTAGTATAGAGAGAGTTATGACGTTTTTACTGTTGCTGTTTTTGGTGAACAGAATGTCCGAACTGCGATAGTAATTGCCTGTTTTGACTGGATTTGGTTTGGATTTTGAAGTTGGTGTCTTCTGATGAAATGTATCTGGATATCTTAGCTAACTTATGCCTTTGGAATTTCGGCATTTGGACATGTATAGCCTGAGTTGTGTTCATTACAGTTTTGTGTGTTTTGCAAACCTGTTTTGGTAATGCTGGTTTAGTATTTGGCGTATTTGACCTAGTTGTACTAGGATCTGGACTGAGTGGCCTTCTACATTGTTGTAGCCCTGTTTCATAGCTTCGAAATGGTGGGTTTTACACCCCCAACCGATAATTGTAGTGAGAGTTGTGCCATTACCGCATTATGACGTCAAAACCGGTTTTCTTATCAAGGCTTACATTAAAGCCTTTCTTAATTTCTGGTTTGCTATCGTGCTTGTATGTGGTTGTAAAACCCTATTAGGGTTATGATTGGCATTGCTATATGGCTCGGAATCGAGTCTCATTGAATGTGTTACATGTGTTAGGACGTGACGGTAGCTCACGACGTCTTGGTGACCACGGTGTATGAAACACCACTTTCTTGCTTGGTGAGTATACTACTCACTTACTTGTTATAATGTGGCTTTGTGCTATGTGTAGTGATGCCTTGAAGGCTTACTTGGATATTGAAATTGATTAAGGTGAGGGTGTACTTGACCGCCCTCACCTCTTTTGATATTGTCACTGATTGGCTACCGTTTTACTGCATTACTGAACTTGATATATTGGTTGGTGAATTCCATTTTATGGAAACTGATTTGGTGTTGTTTGGACGATGTCCAACGACCTTACTGTATTACTGAGCTCAACCCCGTTTGGTAGTCAATTGGATCGAGCCGGCGAGGGCTTGGTCGTGAAGATTGAATTGCCACGGGGACTGTACTGGGGAACCTTGTGGTAATGAGACCCTTGGTTCCGGTAAACTCGAGTATTACCAAAAACTACTGAATTGGAGTGCGGGCCCGGTTGGGGTATGTTGGGTGGAAGGAATGGAAGTATAGTGAGGTCTACGGTTTGGTACTCTTAACATTGACGGAGGGTCAATGAGATTGGATCAAGATGGCAAGCGTGGAATTGGGCTCTTGAGAGCCGACCGTATCCTTTTACCGTTTTGCTTTACTGCTTATTTGTGCACTTTAAATAAAAGTTCATCCTTATGTGACTTTGGTTGCTTATGTAGTAGTGTACCACTGGGCTTTAGCTCATTCCGTGTTATTTGTTTTCCTTACAGGAATTGGAAACGGTTATGACAAGTTGAGCTCATGTATATGTATTTTGCTTAGCTCCTTGAGGGTGAAAACCCTAAGTGTTTTGATTCACCAATGTTTGGTGTGTAAATGGCTACTTGTTTATGTATGAACTAAATAGCTATTTTGGTATGCCATTTTGGCTTGACAATGTTGGATTTCAATGTGTATATGTTAAATTGATGTTTGGATGAACTTCGGAACGATTCGGCTTTCAAACGGCAAAAGAAAAATTTTGAACGAAAAGGCACTGGACTGAATCCGGCCAGGAATCCGGCCAGTTTTCTGGCCGGATTGTCGGTCGGATGAATCTGGCCGGATTCTGACGTGGCCTGCACTATTCATCTTCGGCGCAAATTTTCATTTTTTTTATTTTGACTCTTTTGACTTGTTTGCGTGCTATGGTATGTTCCGGAACGTTATAGATCGACGTAAACTGTGCCGTAGTCCTGGCGAGAGCTGGGCAGGCAGTCCGCTAACCCCTTTGGTTCACCTTAGGGGAAGGTGGGGCTGTCACAGGTGGTATCAGAGCCTAGGTTTGAATTAGCCTGGGTGTTATAGGACTGTTTGACTTGAGGATTGTTGTTTTTGGCCGTTAAGCTTATATTTACGATTACATGTTCTTGTGATGTAGGATGGCCGGACAGGGTGACCCTAGTGCTAGTCCTTCGGGGGCTAGACCTCGCAAAGTACTCCCCGTGATCCCATATCAGATACGGCCGGGAGGGGCCGTCATTCGCTGGAGCCCGTCGAACCGTCTTCGACGGTGCTCGTGTAAGGAGAGGTATGCCTACCCGAACACCCTCGTGTTCGCGCTGGATAAAGAGCGCAAAGTGTTGGCTAGGGAGAATGCTCGACTTGAGGTCGATGCGATCCAGGATAGGGCGACCAGCGATAAGCAAGCTGCGCGTATTAAGGAGCTAGAATATGATGTGCTTGAGGCCGAGGATCGAGTAGATGATCTTTGCGCACAATTAAGGGAAGCCCGAGAGCGAGAGCTTAAGCGAGCTCGCAAGGTCAGGGGTCGCGCTGAGGCGATCCTTAACTTGTGTGACGATGGCCTGGAAGAGTGTAGCGACGAGGCGTCGTGTGCGGAGGCCGACCCTGGGGAGGAGTCTACCCCATCGCCCGGATCCCAGACCCCGGCGACTGACTAGGCCTTGATCTTTAGGCATCTTTTGGATAGTGGTGGTTTTTGTATGTTCATAGGGATAGGGATAGCGCCTTAGCTAATCGTTTTGGGTCGTTAGATTAGCTACGTGTAAATTTCTTTTGATAGGCCTATCCTCCGGTGGATCGTTTGTGTACGTACGTGCCTTGGCCGTACTTGACTGACTGATTGTATATATATGTGTTTGGCTTGTATATATGTGTGTTTGTGCTTATGTTTGGACTGTCTAAATGTGTTATTGTGCAAAGTTTACATGTTACTTACGATGCCGTCTTATGACTTTGGTTTAGTACTTTTGCCTAGACCGAGTGAAACTTATGGAAGGTACTCGGAGTGGTCGAGGACGTGGGCGCGGTGCTAGACAACCCACACCGGTTAGGGGTGCGGGGGAAACCTCGACTGGACCTGATCCTGAACCCCAAGCTGACCCTAATGCACAGATAGCTGCTGCTATGCAGCAAATGACAAACCTGCTTGCACAAGTAGTGCAGCAACAAGCTCAGAACCCAAACCCTAACCCTGGAAACCCCGGAAACCCTGGCCACCATGTCGAGAGCGAAGATAGAGCTCTAGAACGTTTTCAAAAGTTTTCTCCGCCAAAGTTTGTTGGGGGACCCGACCCTGACATGGCTGAGAAATGGCTTGAGAAGATGGTAGACATTTTTGCAGCTCTACACTACCCAGACGAACGGCAGGTGACTTTTGCCGTGTTTCAACTCGAGGGGGCTGCTCGTTCCTGGTGGAACGTAATTAGACAGAAATGGGAACGAGAGCAGACACCTAGGACTTGGGTGAACTTCATCCGCGAATTTAATGCAAAGTTTTTCCCTCCTCTAGTCCAGGAGAGGAAGGAGGACGAGTTTATCCGGCTCCGGCAAGGGGCTCAGACTGTGGCAGAGTACGAGAGTCAGTTCACCCGCCTGTCTAAATTCGCGCCTGAGCTAATCATAACAGAGCAACGACGGGTTAGGCGTTTCATTCAGGGTTTGAACGTCGAGATCCAAAAAGACCTCGCAGCGGCTCAAATTACCACGTTTAGCGAGGCAATGGAAAAAGCCCAACGCGTTGAGAGTGCACGGCTGCAGGTCCGAAACTTCCAGGCTAAGAAGCGTGGTTTTCCTGGGAGTACGTCTGGACAAGGTGAGAAGAGCACTCCTTCTAAGTTTGGACGAGGATCGGGTGGCGGCCGACACTCTAGTTCAGGCAGAGGGACTCCATTTAGGGGTAGTCAAGCTGGGCGTGGACAAAGGGGCAATGTTCAGAGTGGCTCAGTTTCGGCACCTCGTGGTCCCTGTGGGCACTGTGGGAAAGCAAACCACACCGAGGATAACTGCTGGAGGAAGCAGGGTAAGTGTCTGCGGTGTGGAAGCGCGGACCACCAACTGGCTACTTGCCCGGTCCTGAAACAAGATGGAAAAGGAAGCCAACCACTGCCGAGGACCAATACAGGACCCGCCAAGGGAGATGGGTCCAAACCGAAAGTTCCAGCTAGGGTTTACTCCTTAGAGCCCCATTAGGTCCCAGAGTCTTCCGAGGTGGTGGAAGGTACGATCCCTATTTTCCACCGCTTTGCCAAAGTTTTAATTGATCCTGGTGCCACTCATTCGTTTGTTAACCCTGATTTCATGTGTGGCATCGATATAAAACCTGCTAGCTTACCATATGACTTAGAAGTTAGTACACCTACGGGGAATCAACGGTTGGTGACTAGTATGATTTATAAGGATTGCGATGTATGGGTAGGAGAGAGGAGATTTTTAGGAGACCTGATTAGTTTGTCTATTAAGGGGTACGATGTGATTCTGGGCATGGACTGGTTAGCCAAATATAACGCGCAACTGGATTGTAAAACGAAAATAGTAGAATTTCGCATTCCTGGCGAGGCAACCTTAAGGTTGGATATAAGGGGTAGGTTAGCCTCATCTGCTCTCATTTCTGGCATTCGAGCTAGGAAACTGATAAGTAGAGGGGCGCAAGGATTTTTGGCCTTCTTAATTAATACCCCTACGGATAAGTTAAAGGTAGAAGATGTGGCCATAGTGAGGGACTTTCCGGATGTATTTCCTGATGAGTTAGTAGCCTTACCTTCGGAAAGGGAGATAGAATTCCGTATAGACTTGTTGCCTGGAACCGCACCTATCTCGAAAACCCCATACCGAATGGCGCCTGTAGAACTTAAAGAGCTTAAGTTACAGTTGCAAGATCTGTTGGAGCGGGGTTTCATACACGAGAGTGAGTCTCCTTGGGGAGCTCCTGTTCTATTTGTGAAGAAAAAGGATGGAACGTTGAGGATGTGTATTGACTATAGGGGGCTGAACAACGTTACGATTAAGAATAAATATCCACTGCCCCACATTGATGAGTTGTTCGACCAGCTGCAAGGAGCAGTGGTCTTCTCCAAGTTGGACCTCCGGCAGGGATACTATCAATTGTTGATTAAGAAGGAGGATATTCCGAAAACTGCCTTCAATTCGAGATACGGGCATTACGAGTTCGCCGTTATGCCCTTTGGACTGACCAATGCTCCCGCCGCCTTCATGGACCTAATGCATAGGGTTTTCAAACCCTATCTAGACCGATTTGTCGTGGTGTTCATTGACGACATTTTGGTCTACTCTAAGACACGTGAGGAGCATGAGGAGCATTTGAGAATGGTATTGCAGACATTGAGGGAACATCAACTGTACGCCAAGTTTAGTAAATGCGAGTTCTGGTTGGAGAAAGTAGCATTTTTGGGTCACGTGATCTCCCACGAAGATATTTCGGTGGACCCGGCGAAGGTTGAGGCCGTGACAAATTGGAAGAGGCCAGAAACCCCCACGGAAATTCGTAGCTTTTTAGGGCTAGCTGGGTACTACCGACGGTTTATTAAGGATTTTTCCAAACTGGCAGGACCTTTAACTGACTTGACAAAGAAGCATGGCCAGTTTATCTGGAACGGCCGATGCGAAACAAGTTTTCAGGAATTAAAGAAAAGATTGACCATGGCTCCAGTACTGGTCTTGCCAAATGGAGTGGACGGGTTTGCAGTATATGCGGATGCGTCGCGAGAAGGACTGGGGTGCGTTTTGATGCAGAACCGGAATGTGATTGCTTTCGCCTCTAGAAAATTGAAGCTTCATGAGCAAAACTACCCGACTCATGATCTAGAATTAGCCGCAGTGGTGTTTGCTCTGAAAAAGTGGAGGCATTACCTATACGGGGTGACTTTCGAAGTGTATTCGGATCACAAGAGTCTTAGATACCTTTTCTCTCAGAAGGAACTGAACATGAGACAACGAAGGTGGATGGAATTCCTGGAAGACTACGACCGTACGATCAATTACCATCCGGGAAAGGCGAATGTGGTAGCAGATGCCTTGAGTCGTAAGGTGCAAGTAGCAGGACTAATGATTAAGGAGTGGGATTTGCTAGAATCCGTGTGCGAGTGGAAACCCTGTCTTGGGAGTCAAAAGGTGATATTTAGCAATGTAAGGGTGACCTCCACTCTACTGGAACGTATAATAGAGGCGCAAGGCGAGGATTTGATGGTACAGAAATGGAGAGAGAAAGTGGATAAGAGAGAAACAACGGATTTCAATTTGAATCCTGAAGGCCTTTTGAAGTATCGAAACCGAATAGTGGTACCAAAGGAGGAGTCGTTAAAAATGGAGATTTTGGAGGAAGCTCATCGGTCCAAGTATACAATCCATCCGGACAGCAGCAAGATGTATCAAGACCTGAAAGGGACTTATTGGTGGGACAATATGAAGAAGGAAATTGCTCAATATGTACAAAAGTGTCTCATTTGTCAACAAGTGAAAGCGGAACATCAGAAACCATCGGGTTTATTGCAACCCTTGGGGATACCCGAGTGGAAGTGGGAAAACATCACGATGGACTTCGTTTCAGGTTTATCGAGGACGCAAAGAGGACACGATGCCGTTTGGGTGATCGTTGATCGGTTAACCAAGTCGGCTCATTTCTTGCCGGTGAACATGAAGTATTCAATGGACAAGTTGGCCCGACTGTACATGGACGAGATAGTGAGACTACACGGTGTTCCTGTGAGCATCGTCTCTGATCGGGATCCACGGTTTGTATCTCGGTTTTGGCAGAAGTTTCAAGAAACCTTGGGGACTAAACTGAATTTGAGCACGACTTATCATCCTCAGACGGATGGACAGTCAGAGCGGACGATTCAAACTCTCGAAGACATGTTACGAACGTGCATTCTGGACTTTGGAGGCAACTGGGATCAGCACATGACCTTAGTAGAGTTTGCGTACAACAACAGCTTCCATTCGTCGATTCAAATGGCTCCGTATGAAGCCCTATACGGACGCAAATGCCGCTCGCCGATTTACTGGGATGAAGTTGGCGAAAGGAAAGCTTTAGACCCGGCAACTATTCCATGGATGGAAGAGGCTCAAGAGAAGGTCAAATTGATAAGGCAACGGATCCAAACCACTCAAAGTCGCCAAAAGAGCTACGCGGATAATCGAAGAAAAGATTTGGAATTTGAAGTTGAAGACCATGTGTTTCTCAAAATCACACCTTTACGAAGTCTTACAACGGGTAAAGGAAAGAAACTTCAACCGCGGTACGTCGGACCCTACAAGATCCTTCAGAGGGTTGGAGCGGTCGCGTATCGATTGGAACTGCCATCCAGTCTATCTCGAATCCATGATGTATTTCACGTCTCGATGCTAAAGAAGTATCATCCAGACCCATCCCATATATTGCAACCGGAGGAGATTGAAGTGGACGAATCACTGGCCTATGAAGAGAAACCGGTCCAAGTACTCGATCGAAAAGTCAAAGAGCTCCGAAGCAAGAGGATTCCGCTAGTGAAAGTGCTATGGAGAAACCACGGAGTTGAGGAAGCTACCTGGGAAGTGGAAGATGAAATGCGAATGAAATACCCAAACCTTTTCGGGAGTTAAGTTGAGAAATTTCGAGGACGAAATTCTTTTAAGGGGGAGAGAGTGTGAGAACCCGTAAAACCCTAATTATTTTCCTAGGGTTTATTTTCCCTTAAATGCATGTTTTCTGCATTTTCTGGCTTAGACATATTTTCTTAGTGGATTTTATGAGCAATTATAGTTTTTAGATGATTTTTCGAGTATTGGGGAATTTTTAGAAAATTAAGAATATATATTGGACGTGGGACCCACGAGTGCGATAAGTTCGGGAAAATTCGGCCAATAAGGTTAAGTTTCGGATACTGTGAAAAATTTATCGGGTGTTAAGAGATAAGTAGTGTGTGTGAAGTGATTGATGTGAGAGAGAAAAGAATGATAAGAATGCATTTAATGAGGTGACAAGTGTCATCTTCTCATTGGTTGGACTTTAAGAAACACTATTCACATTTTTGACTTTTGACCAAAATTAGTTAATATCTCCAAAAATTTCACAAAATGCACCATTTTTCTTCTCATTGTGGCCGAACCTCTCTCTTGCAAGGAGGAAGAAAGTTCTTCAACATTTCAAGCTTCCAACTTGTCCAATCCACCAAATCAAGTGTTTAACTTAGTTTTTACTCCATACAATCTTTCCTTCTAGTGATAGTAAGTGTATTAGTGAAGTTTGTTTGAAGCTCTAAGGTGGCCAACACCTCTCTACATCTCTTGATACTTGGTAAGTGATGCTTGAACCTCTACTACACCTAATGATGGTTATATTATGCTTAGAAGTGGCTTGAGTGTTGGAATATATGATTTATTTCTTGGTTTGGCTTGATTTGGTGAAGTTTTCCATTTTATGAGGAATTTTCTGGTTTCATATGATTTTTATGTTGTGGACTAGTATGATGGTTGGTAATAAGGGGCTTTGGCACTAGTAGGTGTGAATTGTTGTGAAATGCAATCAATTTTGGATTTGGAATGAAATGTGAGAAGTTAGGGTTCATGAACCCCTAAACTGTCCGAAATTTTAGGTCATAGATAGAGGCCGAATTGGACTTTTCTTAAAACATTAAAGTTGTAGGTATTGATGATTTTGATATGCCTGCAAAATTTCAGGGAATTTGGAGTAGTATAGAGAGAGTTATGACGTTTTTACTGTTGCTGTTTTTGGTGAACAGAATGTCCGAACTGCGATAGTAATTGCCTGTTTTGACTGGATTTGGTTTGGATTTTGAAGTTGGTGTCTTCTGATGAAATGTATCTGGATATCTTAGCTAACTTATGCCTTTGGAATTTCGGCATTTGGACATGTATAGCCTGAGTTGTGTTCATTACAGTTTTGTGTGTTTTGCAAACCTGTTTTGGTAATGCTGGTTTAGTATTTGGCGTATTTGACCTAGTTGTACTAGGATCTGGACTGAGTGGCCTTCTACATTGTTGTAGCCCTGTTTCATAGCTTCGAAATGGTGGGTTTTACACCCCCAACCGATAATTGTAGTGAGAGTTGTGCCATTACCGCATTATGACGTCAAAACCGGTTTTCTTATCAAGGCTTACATTAAAGCCTTTCTTAATTTCTGGTTTGCTATCGTGCTTGTATGTGGTTGTAAAACCCTATTAGGGTTATGATTGGCATTGCTATATGGCTCGGAATCGAGTCTCATTGAATGTGTTACATGTGTTAGGACGTGACGGTAGCTCACGACGTCTTGGTGACCACGGTGTATGAAACACCACTTTCTTGCTTGGTGAGTATACTACTCACTTACTTGTTATAATGTGGCTTTGTGCTATGTGTAGTGATGCCTTGAAGGCTTACTTGGATATTGAAATTGATTAAGGTGAGGGTGTACTTGACCGCCCTCACCTCTTTTGATATTGTCACTGATTGGCTACCGTTTTACTGCATTACTGAACTTGATATATTGGTTGGTGAATTCCATTTTATGGAAACTGATTTGGTGTTGTTTGGACGATGTCCAACGACCTTACTGTATTACTGAGCTCAACCCCGTTTGGTAGTCAATTGGATCGAGCCGGCGAGGGCTTGGTCGTGAAGATTGAATTGCCACGGGGACTGTACTGGGGAACCTTGTGGTAATGAGACCCTTGGTTTCGGTAAACTCGAGTATTACCAAAAACTACTGAATTGGAGTGCGGGCCCGGTTGGGGTATGTTGGGTGGAAGGAATGGAAGTATAGTGAGGTCTACAGTTTGGTACTCTTAACATTGACGGAGGGTCAATGAGATTGGATCAAGATGGCAAGCGTGGAATTGGGCTCTTGAGAGCCGACCGTATCCTTTTACCGTTTTGCTTTACTGCTTATTTGTGCACTTTAAATAAAAGTTCATCCTTATGTGACTTTGGTTGCTTATGTAGTAGTGTACCACTGGGCTTTAGCTCATTCCGTGTTATTTGTTTTCCTTACAGGAATTGGAAACGGTTATGACAAGTTGAGCTCATGTATATGTATTTTGCTTAGCTCCTTGAGGGTGAAAACCCTAAGTGTTTTGATTCACCAATGTTTGGTGTGTAAATGGCTACTTGTTTATGTATGAACTAAATAGCTATTTTGGTATGCCATTTTGGCTTGACAATGTTGGATTTCAATGTGTATATGTTAAATTGATGTTTGGATGAACTTCGGAACGATTCAGCTTTCAAACGGCAAAAGAAAAATTTTGAACGAAAAGGCACTGGACTGAATCCGGCCAGGAATCTGGCCAGAAACTGGCCGGATTGTCGGCCGGATTGTGAAGGGTTTGAAAAAAATTTCGGATTGCTCTCTGCCTTGTATCCGGCCGAGAATCCGGCCGGAAATCCGGCCAGATTCTGGCCGGATTCTGACGTGGCCTGCACTATTCATCTTCGGCGCAAATTTTCATTTTTTTATTTTGACTCTTTTGACTTGTTTGCGTGCTATGGTATGTTCCGGAACGTTATAGATCGACGTAAACTGTGCCGTAGTCCTGGCGAGAGCTGGGCAGGCAGTCCGCTAACCCCTTTGGTTCGCCTTAGGGGAAGGTGGGGCTGTCACACAATACAAGTTTTTCTTCACTTCCAACATTTTTCTTCTTTGTTCTCTGCTTTAGATTCCGCACATTTTCGTACACTTAGTGTTTATACTGAACAACCAAACCGTTCATAATTTAAATCTTGAACGATCGCTAGTACCACATGGCGTGTTGGCTTACAAAAAATTAAGCAGCCCGTTACAAAGGGAAGCAAACTCCTCTAGTATCCTCCTCCAAAACAAAAGAAATTCCTTCATCTTTTTTTATCTAAACCTAACCTTAATCCACTTAATATTTTCATGTATGGATATAGTTTAAATTTTTTTTATCCGAGCCTGGTTCGGACACGCTTAAACTAATCAAAAAAATGGGTAGAATACGAAATATTGAGTTTCGTCCCGGGTTCGATCCGAACTCATTTGAATAAGTAATTATTTTGATAATATATTTGAGTTTTTAATATTTGTTTGGATCCTTTAGAAACTGTAATTTGTAGGCATTATAATAATTATCTAAAATAATTTTTGATTTTTAATTGAAGTTTATGGTGTGCAATTAATGTTTGTTTAGAAATAAATTTTCTTCATTGCTTTGCCTTATTTTTTTAGGCTGTATATATCCTACCAATACCTCGACCTAACCCGACACAGATCCAGAAGAATAAGTTCAAGACTCGTTGGGTATTCGGGTTGAATGCAATACAAGTATATCTGAGCGGAGTTTAGATCCGAGTCCGAAATATTCAATTTTAATTCAGACCCGACTCGATTACAGTTCTATCTAATTTTGAAAAAAAAAATTAAAATAAAATTGGCTCTCTTCTTGGTCACCCCACGAATATAAATGCTTTCCTGGGTTCTTCCCCCAACCAGAAAAGATGCCTTCCTTTTCTCTCCACTCCACCCCCACTTCCAACCCGCAACCTCATCTCCACCTTCCTCCACTGCATTGCTCCCTCCGCCCAACCCCTTTCCTCCCACTACTCCATTCCATTCCCCCCGCCACCACCCTTTCCCTTTTCTTTAAAATCCAGTCCTCCAACAATGTCCTTCCCACCACGAACTTTATCTCTCCCTCCTTCTTCCGTCCCATTTAAACTTTGGACTCTACGATGTTTTGTCAGGATAAGGATGGAATCTGCTACTGTGCCACGAAATGTACTTGCTGTGTTCACATCAGTGGCACTAGTATGTTATTTGGTATTTTTTTGGGTTGAAGTGGAAAGAGATGTCCAATGGTAAACGAATAGTGGCGTATACCAGTGTTCTTGGCCCCTTTTTCGGTATATCACTAATTTTTTGTTTTTTAAAGATTTGTTTTGGATTTTTTTGGCTGATTTTTTGTTATTTTAATTCAGGGGTATTTGTCCTACCATAGACCGAAGGATTTGTCGGAGGCGTTGCTTAATGTCGTGCGGCTAATCAATTCTAAAAAAATGGAACATTTGCAATCATCCCTGGTGGTCTTGTGTTCTTCAGGGCATTGTGGCTTTTAAACTAATTTGTATGCGAAAAATAAATATATTTATAAATGGTTGATTTGGAATTTGATTTATAACTTACTTTGATTTTTGGTTCTTTTATTTTTTTGGTTTCCTTGTAGTTTATGATTTGTTGTGTTGGTGTTGATCGCGGATTTGATGCGATTAGAGTAGTAAATGATGCGGTGACATATGATTCTACTATTTTATTGTTAGTGTTGCTTTTAAAAGTATGCGGATTTCGTCCTCTATGTGCAACAAGTATTCCTTTCAATTGTATAAAATATTTTTCGAAGTATTGAATTAAAATATTAAATTGATGTTTTGCAACAAGGTGGAGGCGGAAAGAAGGTGGACAGTAACTAATGAAGTGACGCTGAGAAAATTGTCACAATGACGTGAGTTTAATCCTTTCTTTTGCTTTTGCTTTGATTGATTTAAGCTGAAAAGAGGTTAAGCTATTGATAATTTGTACCAATTACATGTTGTCAACTCTGTTTAACTATGGTCAACATGATCTTAACCTTTATTTTATAAAACTAATGACTCAACACTAACTAATTAACCACCTGCTATTTGCTGGAAATAGCGAAATACACATGGCTTCAATATTTCAAACAAGTGACACATAATAGTCATAAGTCAAAATAATGACAAGTTATGGAAAACTACTCCAAATCAAGGAAGGGATCCAGATTTGTTGAGTTTCAAAGGATCAACCGCTTTTTTATCTCGAATCATCTTTAGAATTTGACGCCATTGATCCCATGCTCGTATCAAGTTGCCTTGTATAGAAAGTTGTGGGAAGAGGACTTACTGTACAATTATCTGAAAACATGTATAGCTTTCTTAGCTTGCTCATAAATTGGCCAATCCCCTCATTTGTAACCAATCTTGTGGAGGTGTTCACAAGTGCAATACAAGTTTTTCTTCGCTTCCAACATTTTTCTTCTTTGTTCTCTACTTTAGATTACGCACATTTTCGTACACTTAGTGTTTATACTGAACAACTAAACCGTTCATAATTTAAATCTTGAACGATCGCTAGTATCAAATGGCGTGTTGACTTACAGAAAATTAAGCAGCCCGTTACAAGCGGAAGCAAACTCCTCTAGTATCCTCCTCCAAAACAAAAGAAATTCCTTCATCTTTTTTTATCTAGACCTGACCTTAATCCACTTAATATTTTCATGTATGGATATAGTTTTAATTTTGGTTATCCGAGCCTGGTTCAGACACGCTTAAACTATAAAAAAATGGGTAGAATACGAAATATTGAGTTTCGTCCCGGGTTCGATCCGAACTCATTTGAATAAGTAATTATTTTGATAATATATTTGAGTTTTTAATATTTGTTTGGATCCTTTAGAGACTGTAATTTGTAGGCATTATAATAATTATCTAAAATAATTTTTGATTTTTAATTGAAGTTTATGGTGTGCAATTAATGTTTGTTTAGAAATAAATTTTCTTCATTGCTTTGCCTTATTTTTTTAGGCTGTATATATCCTACCAATACCTCGACCTAACGAATAGTGGCGTATACCAGTGTTCTTGGCTCCTTTTTTGGTATATCACTTATTTTTCATTTTTTAAAGATTTGTTTTGGATTTTTTTGGCTGATTTTTTGTTATTTTAATTTAGGGGTATTTGTCCTACCATAGACCGAAGGATTTGTCGGAGCCGTTGCTTAATGTCGTGCGGCTAATCAATTCTAAAAAAATGGAACATTTGCAATCATCCCTGGTGGTCTTGTTTTCTTCAGGGCATTGTGGCTTTTAAACTAATTTGTATGCGAAAAATAAATATATTTATAAATGGTTGATTTGGAATTTGATTTATAACTTACATTGATTTTAGGTTGTTCTTTTATTTTTTTGGTTTCCTTGTAGTTTATGATTTGTTGTGTTGGTGTTGATCGCGAATTTGATGCGATTAGAGTAGTAAATGATGCGGTGACATATGATTCTACTATTTTATTGTTAGTGTTGCTTTTAAAAGTATGCGGATTTCGTCCTCTATGTGCAACAAGTATTCCTTTCAATTGTATAAAATATTTTTATAACTATATTGAATTAAAATATTAAATTGATGTTTTGCAGCAAGGTGGAGGCGGAAAGAAGGTGGACAGTAACTAATGAAGTGACGCTGAGAAAATTGTCACAATGACGTGAGTTTAATCCTTTCTTTTGCTTTTGCTTTGATTGATTTAAGCTGAAAAGAGGTTAAGCTATTGATAATTTGTACCAATTACATGTTGTCAACTCTGTTTAACTATGGTCAACATGATCTTAACCTTTATTTTATAAAACTAATGACTCAACACTAACTAATTAACCACCTGCTATTTGCTGGAAATAGCGAAATACACATGGCTTCAATATTTCAAACAAATGACACATAATAGTCATAAGTCAAAATAATGACAAGTTATGGAAAACTACAAATCAAGGAAGTGATCCAGATTTGTTGAGTTTCAAAGGATCAACCGCTTTTTTATCTCGAATCATCTTTAGAATTTGACGCCATTGATCCCATGCTCGTATCAAGTTGCCTTGTTTAGAAAGTTGTGGGAAGAGGACTTACTGTACAATTATCTGAAAACATGTATAGCTTTCTTAGCTTGCTCATAAATTGGCCAATCCCCTCATTTGTAACCAATCTTGTGGAGGTGTTCATAAGTGCAATACAAGTTTTTCTTCGCTTCCAACATTTTTCTTCTTTGTTCTCTACTTTACATTCTGCACATTTTCGTACCCTTAGTGTTTATACTGAACAACCAAACCGTTCATAATTTCAATCTTGAACGATCGCTAGTACCACATGGCGTGTTGGCTTACAAAAAATTAAGCAGCCCGTTACAAAGGGAAGCAAACTCCTCTAGTATCCTCCTCCAAAACAAAAGAAATTCCTTCATCTTTTTTTATCTAGACCTGACATTAATCCACTTAATATTTTCATGTATGGACATAGTTTTAATTTTGTTTATCCGAGTCTGGTTCGGACATGCTTAAACTAATCAAAAAAATGGGTAGAATACGAAATATTGAGTTTCGTCCCGGGTTCGATCCGAACTCATTTGAATAAGTAATTATTTTGATAATATATTTGAATTTTTAATATTTGTTTGGATCCTTTAGAGACTGTAATTTGTCGGCATTATAATAATTATCTAAAATAATTTTTGATTTTTAATTGAAGTTTATGGTGTGCAATTAATGTTTGTTTAGAAATAAATTTTCTTCATTGCTTTGCCTTATTTTTTTAGGCTGTATATATCCTACAAATACCTCAACCTAACCCGACACAGATCCAAAAGAATAAGTTCAAGACTCGTTGGGTATTCGGGTTGAATCCAATACAAGTATATCTAAGCGGAGTTTAGATCCGAGTCCGAAATATTCAATTTTTATTCAGACCCGACTCGATTACTGTTCTATCCAATTTTGAAAAAAAAAATTAAAATAAAATAGGCTCTCTTCTTGGTCACCCCACGAATATAAATGCATTCCGGGGTTCTTTCCCCAACTAGAAAAGATGCCTACCTTCTCTCTCCACTCCACCCCCACTTCCAACCCGCAACCTCATCTCCACCTTCCTCCGCTGTATTGCTCCCTCCGCCCTACCCCTTTCCTCCCACTACTCCATTCCATTCCCCCCGCCACCACCCTTTCCCTTTCCCTTTCCTTTAAAATCCACTCCTCAAACAATGTCCTTCCCACCACGAACTTTATCTCTTCCTCCTTCTTCCGTCCCATTTAAACTTTGGACTCTACGATGTTTTGTCAGGATAAGGATGGAATCTGCTACTGTGCCACCAAATGTACTTGCTGTGATCACATCAGTGGCACTAGTATGTTATTTGGTATTTTTTTGGGTTGAAGTGGAAAGAGATGTCCAATGGTGAACGAATAGTGGCGTATACTAGTGTTCTTGGCCCCTTTTTCGGTATATCACTTATTTTTTATTTTTTAAAGATTTGTTTGGGATTTTTTTGGCAGATTTTTTGTTATTTTAATTCAGGGGTATATGTCCTACCATAGACCGAAGGATTTGTCGGAGGCATTGCTTAATGTCGTGCGGCTAATCAATTCTAAAAAAATGGAACATTTGCAATCTTCCCTGGTGGTCTTGTGTTCTTCAGGGCATTGTGGCTTTTAAACTAATTTGTATGCGAAAAATAAATATATTTATAAATGGTTGATTTGGAATTTGATTTATAACTTACTTTGATTTTAGGTTGTTCTTTTATTTTTTTGATTTCCTTGTAGTTTATGATTTGTTGTGTTGGTGTTGATCGCGGATTTGATGCGATTAGAGTAGTAAATGATGCGGTGACATATGATTCTGCTATTTTATTGTTAGTTTTGCTTTTAAAAGTATGCAGATTTCGTCCTCTATGTGCAACAAGTATTCCTTTCAATTGTATAAAATATTTTTCTAAGTATTGAATTAAAATATTAAATTGATGGTTTGCAACAAGGTGGAGGCGGAAAGAAGGTGGACAGTAACTAATGAAGTGACGCTGAGAAAATTGTCACAATGACGTGAGTTTAATCCTTTCTTTTGCTTTTGCTTTGATTGATTTAAGTTGAAAACAGGTTAAGCTATTGATACTTTGTACTAATTACATGTTGTCAACTCTGCTTAACTATGGTCAACATAATCTTAACCTTTTTTTATAAAACTAATGACTCAACACTAACTAATTAACCACCTGCTATTTGCTGGAAATAGCGAAATACACATGGCTTCAATATTTCAAACAAATGACACATAATAGTCATAAGTCAAAATAATGACAAGTTACAAAAAACTACACCAAATCAAGAAAGGGATCCAAATTTGCTGAGTTTCAAAGGATCAACCGCTTTTTTATCTCGAATCATCTTTAGAATTTGACGCCATTTATCACATGCTCGTATCAAGTTGCCATGTATAAAAAGTTGTAGAAAGTGGACTTACTGCAGAATTATCTAAAAACATGTATAGCTTTCTTAGTTTGCTCATAAATTGGCCAATCCATCTCATTTGTAACCAATCTTGTGGAGGTGTTCACAAGTGCAATACAAGTTTTTCTTCACTTCCAACATTTTCCTTCTTTGTTCTCTACTTTAGATTCCGCACATTTTCGTACACTTAGTGTTTATACTGAACAACCAAACCGTTCATAATTTAAATCTTGAACGATCGCTAGTACCACATGGCGTGTTGGCTTACAAAAAATTAAGCAGCCCGTTACAAAGGGAAGCAAACTCCTCTAGTATCCTCCTCCAAAACAAAAGAAATTCCTTCATCTTTTTTTATCTAAACCTAACCTTAATCCACTTAATATTTTCATGTATGGATATAGTTTAAATTTTTTTTATCCGAGCCTGGTTCGGACACGCTTAAACTAATCAAAAAAATGGGTAGAATACGAAATATTGAGTTTCGTCCCGGGTTCGATCCGAACTCATTTGAATAAGTAATTATTTTGATAATATATTTGAGTTTTTAATATTTGTTTGGATCCTTTAGAAACTGTAATTTGTAGGCATTATAATAATTATCTAAAATAATTTTTGATTTTTAATTGAAGTTTATGGTGTGCAATTAATGTTTGTTTAGAAATAAATTTTCTTCATTGCTTTGCCTTATTTTTTTAGGCTGTATATATCCTACCAATACCTCGACCTAACCCGACACAGATCCAGAAGAATAAGTTCAAGACTCGTTGGGTATTCGGGTTGAATGCAATACAAGTATATCTGAGCGGAGTTTAGATCCGAGTCCGAAATATTCAATTTTAATTCAGACCCGACTCGATTACAGTTCTATCTAATTTTGAAAAAAAAAATTAAAATAAAATTGGCTCGCTTCTTGGTCACCCCACGAATATAAATGCTTT
This sequence comes from Coffea arabica, assembly GCF_036785885.1. Classification (NCBI taxonomy): domain Eukaryota; kingdom Viridiplantae; phylum Streptophyta; class Magnoliopsida; order Gentianales; family Rubiaceae; genus Coffea; species Coffea arabica. The sequence continues at coordinate 37,320,488 of NC_092313.1, forward strand.
CCTGGGTTCTTCCCCCAACCAGAAAAGATGCCTTCCTTTTCTCTCCACTCCACCCCCACTTCCAACCCGCAACCTAATCTCCACCTTCCTCCACTGCATTGCTCCCTCCGCCCAACCCCTTTCCTCCCACTACTCCATTCCATTCCCCCCGCCACCACCCTTTCCCTTTTCTTTAAAATCCAGTCCTCCAACAATGTCCTTCCCACCACGAACTTTATCTCTCCCTCCTTCTTCCGTCCCATTTAAACTTTGGACTCTACGATGTTTTGTCAGGATAAGGATGGAATCTGCTACTGTGCCACGAAATGTACTTGCTGTGTTCACATCAGTGGCACTAGTATGTTATTTGGAATTTTTTTGGGTTGAAGTGGAAAGAGATGTCCAATGGTAAACGAATAGTGGCGTATACCAGTGTTCTTGGCCCCTTTTTCGGTATATCACTAATTTTTTGTTTTTTAAAGATTTGTTTTGGATTTTTTTGGCTGATTTTTTGTTATTTTAATTCAGGGGTATTTGTCCTACCATAGACCGAAGGATTTGTCGGAGGCGTTGCTTAATGTCGTGCGGCTAATCAATTCTAAAAAAATGGAACATTTGCAATCATCCCTGGTGGTCTTGTGTTCTTCAGGGCATTGTGGCTTTTAAACTAATTTGTATGCGAAAAATAAATATATTTATAAATGGTTGATTTGGAATTTGATTTATAACTTACTTTGATTTTAGGTTGTTCTTTTATTTTTTTGATTTCCTTGTAGTTTATGATTTGTTGTGTTGGTGTTGATCGCGGATTTGATGCGATTAGAGTAGTAAATGATGCGGTGACATATGATTCTGCTATTTTATTGTTAGTTTTGCTTTTAAAAGTATGCAGATTTCGTCCTCTATGTGCAACAAGTATTCCTTTCAATTGTATAAAATATTTTTCTAAGTATTGAATTAAAATATTAAATTGATGGTTTGCAACAAGGTGGAGGCGGAAAGAAGGTGGACAGTAACTAATGAAGTGACGCTGAGAAAATTGTCACAATGACGTGAGTTTAATCCTTTCTTTTGCTTTTGCTTTGATTGATTTAAGTTGAAAAGAGGTTAAGCTATTGATACTTTGTACTAATTACATGTTGTCAACTCTGCTTAACTATGGTCAACATAATCTTAACCTTTTTTTATAAAACTAATGACTCAACACTAACTAATTAACCACCTGCTATTTGCTGGAAATAGCGAAATACACATGGCTTCAATATTTCAAACAAATGACACATAATAGTCATAAGTCAAAATAATGACAAGTTACGAAAAACTACACCAAATCAAGAAAGGGATCCAAATTTGCTGAGTTTCAAAGGATCAACCGCTTTTTTATCTCGAATCATCTTTAGAATTTGACGCCATTTATCACATGCTCGTATCAAGTTGCCATGTATAAAAAGTTGTAGAAAGTGGACTTACTGCAGAATTATCTAAAAACATGTATAGCTTTCTTAGTTTGCTCATAAATTGGCCAATCCATCTCATTTGTAACCAATCTTGTGGAGGTGTTCACAAGTGCAATACAAGTTTTTCTTCACTTCCAACATTTTCCTTCTTTGTTCTCTACTTTAGATTCCGCACATTTTCGTACACTTAGTGTTTATACTGAACAACCAAACCGTTCATAATTTAAATCTTGAACGATCGCTAGTACCACATGGCGTGTTGGCTTACAAAAAATTAAGCAGCCCGTTACAAAGGGAAGCAAACTCCTCTAGTATCCTCCTCCAAAACAAAAGAAATTCCTTCATCTTTTTTTATCTAAACCTAACCTTAATCCACTTAATATTTTCATGTATGGATATAGTTTAAATTTTTTTTATCCGAGCCTGGTTCGGACACGCTTAAACTAATCAAAAAAATGGGTAGAATACGAAATATTGAGTTTCGTCCCGGGTTCGATCCGAACTCATTTGAATAAGTAATTATTTTGATAATATATTTGAGTTTTTAATATTTGTTTGGATCCTTTAGAAACTGTAATTTGTAGGCATTATAATAATTATCTAAAATAATTTTTGATTTTTAATTGAAGTTTATGGTGTGCAATTAATGTTTGTTTAGAAATAAATTTTCTTCATTGCTTTGCCTTATTTTTTTAGGCTGTATATATCCTACCAATACCTCGACCTAACCCGACACAGATCCAGAAGAATAAGTTCAAGACTCGTTGGGTATTCGGGTTGAATGCAATACAAGTATATCTGAGCGGAGTTTAGATCCGAGTCCGAAATATTCAATTTTAATTCAGACCCGACTCGATTACAGTTCTATCTAATTTTGAAAAAAAAAATTAAAATAAAATTGGCTCGCTTCTTGGTCACCCCACGAATATAAATGCTTTCCTGGGTTCTTCCCCCAACCAGAAAAGATGCCTTCCTTTTCTCTCCACTCCACCCCCACTTCCAACCCGCAACCTAATCTCCACCTTCCTCCACTGCATTGCTCCCTCCGCCCAACCCCTTTCCTCCCACTACTCCATTCCATTCCCCCCGCCACCACCCTTTCCCTTTTCTTTAAAATCCAGTCCTCCAACAATGTCCTTCCCACCACGAACTTTATCTCTCCCTCCTTCTTCCGTCCCATTTAAACTTTGGACTCTACGATGTTTTGTCAGGATAAGGATGGAATCTGCTACTGTGCCACGAAATGTACTTGCTGTGTTCACATCAGTGGCACTAGTATGTTATTTGGAATTTTTTTGGGTTGAAGTGGAAAGAGATGTCCAATGGTAAACGAATAGTGGCGTATACCAGTGTTCTTGGCCCCTTTTTCGGTATATCACTAATTTTTTGTTTTTTAAAGATTTGTTTTGGATTTTTTTGGCTGATTTTTTGTTATTTTAATTCAGGGGTATTTGTCCTACCATAGACCGAAGGATTTGTCGGAGGCGTTGCTTAATGTCGTGCGGCTAATCAATTCTAAAAAAATGGAACATTTGCAATCATCCCTGGTGGTCTTGTGTTCTTCAGGGCATTGTGGCTTTTAAACTAATTTGTATGCGAAAAATAAATATATTTATAAATGGTTGATTTGGAATTTGATTTATAACTTACTTTGATTTTTGGTTCTTTTATTTTTTTGGTTTCCTTGTAGTTTATGATTTGTTGTGTTGGTGTTGATCGCGGATTTGATGCGATTAGAGTAGTAAATGATGCGGTGACATATGATTCTACTATTTTATTGTTAGTGTTGCTTTTAAAAGTATGCGGATTTCGTCCTCTATGTGCAACAAGTATTCCTTTCAATTGTATAAAATATTTTTCGAAGTATTGAATTAAAATATTAAATTGATGTTTTGCAACAAGGTGGAGGCGGAAAGAAGGTGGACAGTAACTAATGAAGTGACGCTGAGAAAATTGTCACAATGACGTGAGTTTAATCCTTTCTTTTGCTTTTGCTTTGATTGATTTAAGCTGAAAAGAGGTTAAGCTATTGATAATTTGTACCAATTACATGTTGTCAACTCTGTTTAACTATGGTCAACATGATCTTAACCTTTATTTTATAAAACTAATGACTCAACACTAACTAATTAACCACCTGCTATTTGCTGGAAATAGCGAAATACACATGGCTTCAATATTTCAAACAAGTGACACATAATAGTCATAAGTCAAAATAATGACAAGTTATGGAAAACTACTCCAAATCAAGGAAGGGATCCAGATTTGTTGAGTTTCAAAGGATCAACCGCTTTTTTATCTCGAATCATCTTTAGAATTTGACGCCATTGATCCCATGCTCGTATCAAGTTGCCTTGTATAGAAAGTTGTGGGAAGAGGACTTACTGTACAATTATCTGAAAACATGTATAGCTTTCTTAGCTTGCTCATAAATTGGCCAATCCCCTCATTTGTAACCAATCTTGTGGAGGTGTTCACAAGTGCAATACAAGTTTTTCTTCGCTTCCAACATTTTTCTTCTTTGTTCTCTACTTTAGATTACGCACATTTTCGTACACTTAGTGTTTATACTGAACAACTAAACCGTTCATAATTTAAATCTTGAACGATCGCTAGTATCAAATGGCGTGTTGACTTACAGAAAATTAAGCAGCCCGTTACAAGCGGAAGCAAACTCCTCTAGTATCCTCCTCCAAAACAAAAGAAATTCCTTCATCTTTTTTTATCTAGACCTGACCTTAATCCACTTAATATTTTCATGTATGGATATAGTTTTAATTTTGGTTATCCGAGCCTGGTTCAGACACGCTTAAACTAAAAAAAAATGGGTAGAATACGAAATATTGAGTTTCGTCCCGGGTTCGATCCGAACTCATTTGAATAAGTAATTATTTTGATAATATATTTGAGTTTTTAATATTTGTTTGGATCCTTTAGAGACTGTAATTTGTAGGCATTATAATAATTATCTAAAATAATTTTTGATTTTTAATTGAAGTTTATGGTGTGCAATTAATGTTTGTTTAGAAATAAATTTTCTTCATTGCTTTGCCTTATTTTTTTAGGCTGTATATATCCTACCAATACCTCGACCTAACGAATAGTGGCGTATACCAGTGTTCTTGGCCCCTTTTTTGGTATATCACTTATTTTTCATTTTTTAAAGATTTGTTTTGGATTTTTTTGGCTGATTTTTTGTTATTTTAATTTAGGGGTATTTGTCCTACCATAGACCGAAGGATTTGTCGGAGCCGTTGCTTAATGTCGTGCGGCTAATCAATTCTAAAAAAATGGAACATTTGCAATCATCCCTGGTGGTCTTGTTTTCTTCAGGGCATTGTGGCTTTTAAACTAATTTGTATGCGAAAAATAAATATATTTATAAATGGTTGATTTGGAATTTGATTTATAACTTACATTGATTTTAGGTTGTTCTTTTATTTTTTTGGTTTCCTTGTAGTTTATGATTTGTTGTGTTGGTGTTGATCGCGAATTTGATGCGATTAGAGTAGTAAATGATGCGGTGACATATGATTCTACTATTTTATTGTTAGTGTTGCTTTTAAAAGTATGCGGATTTCGTCCTCTATGTGCAACAAGTATTCCTTTCAATTGTATAAAATATTTTTATAACTATATTGAATTAAAATATTAAATTGATGTTTTGCAGCAAGGTGGAGGCGGAAAGAAGGTGGACAGTAACTAATGAAGTGACGCTGAGAAAATTGTCACAATGACGTGAGTTTAATCCTTTCTTTTGCTTTTGCTTTGATTGATTTAAGCTGAAAAGAGGTTAAGCTATTGATAATTTGTACCAATTACATGTTGTCAACTCTGTTTAACTATGGTCAACATGATCTTAACCTTTATTTTATAAAACTAATGACTCAACACTAACTAATTAACCACCTGCTATTTGCTGGAAATAGCGAAATACACATGGCTTCAATATTTCAAACAAATGACACATAATAGTCATAAGTCAAAATAATGACAAGTTATGGAAAACTACAAATCAAGGAAGTGATCCAGATTTGTTGAGTTTCAAAGGATCAACCGCTTTTTTATCTCGAATCATCTTTAGAATTTGACGCCATTGATCCCATGCTCGTATCAAGTTGCCTTGTTTAGAAAGTTGTGGGAAGAGGACTTACTGTACAATTATCTGAAAACATGTATAGCTTTCTTAGCTTGCTCATAAATTGGCCAATCCCCTCATTTGTAACCAATCTTGTGGAGGTGTTCATAAGTGCAATACAAGTTTTTCTTCGCTTCCAACATTTTTCTTCTTTGTTCTCTACTTTACATTCTGCACATTTTCGTACCCTTAGTGTTTATACTGAACAACCAAACCGTTCATAATTTCAATCTTGAACGATCGCTAGTACCACATGGCGTGTTGGCTTACAAAAAATTAAGCAGCCCGTTACAAAGGGAAGCAAACTCCTCTAGTATCCTCCTCCAAAACAAAAGAAATTCCTTCATCTTTTTTTATCTAGACCTGACATTAATCCACTTAATATTTTCATGTATGGACATAGTTTTAATTTTGTTTATCCGAGTCTGGTTCGGACATGCTTAAACTAATCAAAAAAATGGGTAGAATACGAAATATTGAGTTTCGTCCCGGGTTCGATCCGAACTCATTTGAATAAGTAATTATTTTGATAATATATTTGAATTTTTAATATTTGTTTGGATCCTTTAGAGACTGTAATTTGTCGGCATTATAATAATTATCTAAAATAATTTTTGATTTTTAATTGAAGTTTATGGTGTGCAATTAATGTTTGTTTAGAAATAAATTTTCTTCATTGCTTTGCCTTATTTTTTTAGGCTGTATATATCCTACAAATACCTCAACCTAACCCGACACAGATCCAAAAGAATAAGTTCAAGACTCGTTGGGTATTCGGGTTGAATCCAATACAAGTATATCTAAGCGGAGTTTAGATCCGAGTCCGAAATATTCAATTTTTATTCAGACCCGACTCGATTACTGTTCTATCCAATTTTGAAAAAAAAAATTAAAATAAAATTGGCTCTCTTCTTGGTCACCCCACGAATATAAATGCATTCCGGGGTTCTTTCCCCAACTAGAAAAGATGCCTACCTTCTCTCTCCACTCCACCCCCACTTCCAACCCGCAACCTCATCTCCACCTTCCTCCGCTGTATTGCTCCCTCCGCCCTACCCCTTTCCTCCCACTACTCCATTCCATTCCCCCCGCCACCACCCTTTCCCTTTCCCTTTCCTTTAAAATCCACTCCTCAAACAATGTCCTTCCCACCACGAACTTTATCTCTTCCTCATTCTTCCGTCCCATTTAAACTTTGGACTCTACGATGTTTTGTCA